>NW_024581769.1:0-52357 GCF_017639235.1 Corvus kubaryi
AAAAAAAAAAAAAAAAAAAAAAAAAAAAAAAAAAAAAAAAGTAAATTGACCAAGATTAAATAAGCTGTCCAGCAGTGGTCATACTGCCCACTTTGGGATTTTGCTTTTAGGGGTTTGTTTCATGGAAAAGGGGATGTTTCCAAGATTCCTTTTGATCTGGAAAAGTTATTTTAAAAACTTTAATTTATCAAAGTTTGATTGTAAAAAATTTGGAAGGGGGCGAGAGAAGGGGAAATGTTCCTGGACAAATATTCTGTTTCACATTGAACATTAAAATGGACTGAATCAGACCTCTTACGTCCACCATTCTCTACATTTTGCCAAGACATTTTTTATTGTTGTATGATAAGTAAGAATCATCATCTGCAAAACCAATCTCCCCACCGAGAGCTGGCATCTCCCAGCAGTTTTTTACGTCATGCTCCTAAAATACATCTCCGTGGCACCACAGCACTAACTACTGGCAGCAGATATCACCAGCCTAATAATTTTCCTAAGAGTTCAACCAGTTCAGTAAAGATCGTGGCATCACTTCTCATAGAAGGCATGTGTAAGAAAACAAATAGCACAAGCTCCCCTCCAATCACTTGTTTCATAAAACTAATCTTGAGAATTAAATGTAATCATAAGGTAAAATAAATTGGTCTTGGTCAAACATGAAACCCAGTGGTTGCGAACTACACAGTCAATAACTATTTCAGACTGAAAATAAACTATGAAACATTGTGCTAATAAGGCTGTTAGCTAGCTATTAAAGTGTCTATTTTCATGTGCAGAGATGAAAGTATAACCATAAAGAAAAATTTTCCACATGTCATTTCTTTATTATGGTCTTGTCACGCAGGGAGTGGCATAAAATGACTCTGTGTACTAAAGAAGTTGAATGCTTACCTAGAAACTGAAAAACAACAGCACAAACAAAAGTCACCAGCAGTCTTTAATTTATTCCTTTACATTTCAAAGTACACGTGTTTGCATTAGTCAGAAGATCCACCTCCCAACTACAGCCAGCCCTTAAATTATTCTGCATAACACTAATTGAGGGTCCAGCTGAAGAGTTGCCTGTTCAAGTAAAGTAAAATAAATTATGCAAGTAAAATAAATTATGCAAGAAAGGAAGCCAAGCGTGCTTAAGAATAATAAAGGCTTTTAAAGTGATTAGCAGGTTTACTCTTTAATCTGGCAAGGTAACAAACTTTCAGCACCAAAGAGAAAAAAACACAATGAGGGAAAAGTTTTATACAAGTATTCCACATGCCAAAGCAAAAGGCTTATTTCATTGGAACAATGCACTCCTGTTTAAACCAATACCAAGCATAAAAAAGGAGAGATCTTTCTGTGGAAGTTATTTATATGTTAACGCATAACTGCACAGCACGTTTGTGTGGAATCCTCTCCTCACAAAGGCTGCTTGGACAGTCCCTCACTGGCACCGGCCCCTTCACACACATGCTCACGCTCAGGAGGGCTGGGAGTATCCATCTCTCGCTGTCTGAAAACACGAGTCTGCTTTCCAAATTTGCCTCAGTTTTGAGCCGCGCTCTTGCCAAGTGCTGACCACAGGCACGCAGTCCAGTGAGCATCATGGTCCTGAGACACGGCGGTAATGGCTGCTGGGAGCGAATGCCGCTTCTAATCCGGGCAAACTTTCACCTCTCAGAACATTCCTAACTTCTCCTCAACTTAAACTCCAGCTAAGCCTGTGAAAGCACTTTATGTAACCAAAGAGGATCACACTAAAACGTAATGCTACAAGAAAAAAAAAAAAAAAAAAAAAGAGACGTACGCTCCAGAAGTCATAAATCCCTCACCTAACTCATAGCTCTACTTCCCTTTTGATTCATTCCCTGAAGAGCGGGAACTGCGACATCAACGCCCCGGTCGGCATTCGGAAAGCACTCGCAGGGTCCAAGCGGAGCATGGCAAGGCGGGGTTGAACCTGCCCTCAGAAAAAGCCCCGGTAACACCCAGCGCTGCCGAAACGCCGGCGGCAGGAGCGGGGCGCCCGCAGCCCATCCCGCCCCCCAGAGACCCCCGGGGCCGGGCGCAGGAGCAAGCGGGCTTCGCACAGCGGTCCCGCCGAGGCTTTCGCTGCTATGTCAGCACTGCGAACAAACCTCGAAGCAGAGGAGGATGTTTTAGTAGGCGGGAGAGGGAGAGACACAAGCACACACCCGGGAGATGAGAGGTGGGAGGAATGGATGGATGGATGGATGGATGGATGGATGGATGGACAGACTGGCGGACGAAGGGGCCGCTATTCACCTCTCCGAGAGGGAGCACAGCGCTTCAGTCCCATCACCGCTGAACAGGATTAAGACTTCTTGCTTACTTGAGCTAGTTTAAAAACTTCTTGCTTAACTTACAAACCTGAAGTTTTTCCGAACCGTGAATGGATTTCGCTTGAGAAGCTGAAAGTTAACTTTCATAGGACCTTTCCGACCTAAACGACTCCGTGGTTTCACGATCCTACCTGCCTGAAAGAGCATGGTAACCCCTCTCTTCATGCAAGCAGGCTGGCCAGGACGAACACAGCGAGAAGGGGACCGAGCCATGGGTAGAGACCGCAGCGCATATATATATATATATATATATACGAACCTCGAGTCAGCCAGTCTCGCTGCAAAACTTTCCCTTTCCCCATGTCAAAAAAAAAAAAAAAAAAAAAAAAAAAAAAAAAGCAGAACAAAACCAAATCAAAAATCCCGCAGGGAGAAGCAGGCACAAGCAGGCACGGAGCGCCGGCAGGAGGGCGCGGGAAGCCGCCAGCTCCGGAGCACCACGCCGGGGAGTCCCGGGGCTCGGCCGGGGCTGGCGCTGGCAAAGGCCGCGCTCCCCCGCCGCCCACGCAGCCGCCCCGCCGGGCAGAGGAGCCGCGGCGGCAGCGGGGCACCCGCAGCGCGCCGCCGGAAAGTTCCCCCGGCTCCCTCTTACCCTTAGTCCAATCCACCACTTGCTTCGGGCTCCACCTGGTCACCGGCTCCATGGCGAGTCTAAGCCCGCCGGCACCAGCCCCCGCGACAGACCGCAGCTCCACCGGCCGCGGACTCGCCCCCTCTCACGCTCCCATCCCGGCAGCGCCGCTCCGGGCCGCCCCCTCCCCGACCCGGCTCCTCCCGCCGGCCACGGCCGGGCCCGCCCCGCTGCCGCTCCGCCCCCAGGTGCCGTGTCCCGCCCAGCCCGGGCCGGCCTCGTGCTTGGGAAAATGCCGAGAAGAAGCGTCCTAGGGGTCGCGCTCCGACAGGTCCGGAGAGACGGCGGTTCGGGAGTCGCCCTCCCTCCTTCCGCGGCAGCGGCGGGCGGCCCGTGGGGTGGAGCGGCGGCCAGGCGTGCACCCCGCTTCGGTGGTGGCTCAGTGTGAGTCACAGCCTTGGGGCAATTTTAGCAGCAGCTGCAGAGTGCCCTGAACCACGCTTGTCCCTGTATTGGCATTTGGGGTTTTTATTTCTGAATCCCTCACTTGAAAGCGTCCTTGGGTGTGGAGGCCGTTTCAGCAGAGGAGTTTACTTTTGTTTTGCTGCCTTCTCTTGGGAGTTGCATTAAGCCATCAGCTGCACCTCAGACTCCCTTTCCTCAAGGGAAATGTGTCGCTTGTGTCCTGGCTGCTTCCCGAAGCCCATGTAAGCCCAACTGAGTGTCAGCCTCTTCTCAGAGGTTAAAGGCTGACCTCCAGAACTGTGTGCCCAGCACACCGGCCTCCGCCATTCCCTATCACTGAGCACCTCAGCCTTGCAAACACTTTTCCATGCAGCAAAGAAACATGAAGAAAGCAGAGGTTTTATTGTGTCTATCACAATACTGTCTGGTTCAGCAGCAAATTCCAGCCTGAAGCTCTTTTGTGGCGTGCACAGAGGTCCCACTGCTCCTCTTCCTCAATGAGAAAGAGCAGAGTAAACTCTGCTGTGAAAATAAGACTGTGAAATTTTAACTTGGCAATATTAGAGAGTGGGTAAGCAGCTGGGATTTGAGACTGTCCAGTATCCCACTGTTTTAATCGTCTCCCATCTCGACCCATCTGTTATCCCCAGTCATGCAGCTGAAATGTAAGCTCTCTGGGACAGGGGTTATCAGGTCCATGCATGGCTGTGCAGCGCCCAGCTGCGCAGTGCCCAGTTTTCCCACTGCAGCACAAACAGCTGCCTTCTGGCATGCGCTGATGCAGACCCCTGTTGGAGTCAGGAAGAGTTTTAGTTCTAGTTCTAGTTTGGGGAACCACTAGTTTAAAAAAAAATGGGGTGTGCATGTATACCTAAAAAGTATAATTTCTTCTTTCTTTTTTTGTTACATAGTGGCTGAAGGTATATTTTTAGTTCTTTACTATAAGGCAAACTCATTCTAGCTGATTTATTTATTTGCTTTCTAGTTTGTGAAATACGAAGGCTATCAGTTAACCTCTCTGCCTATTTGGAAGATTAAAATGCAGTTCCTCACAGCTTTAATATTGGTGCAACAACCAAAAGTTCCCTGATTCCCCATTGAAGCATGTGCCATTCATGCTGAGAAAACAACAAAACAGCAGCTCTCCCCCTTCGCAGAGGCCCGAGTAAACAGATGGGCCTTGCTATGTGCCCTGCTAATGGTTTCACATGCGGTAATGTAACAGTGCTTCTGTTTTAACAACACAGATGCTTCCCTCGGTTGCCGGCAGGATAGCAAATGTCTCTGGCCGTTGGTGTTTGGAACACTCATCTGCTGTTATCCTTCTCTGTCACACGTCTTGGGCCAGTATCTCTGCCTGCTTTGGGTCAGATGAGCACCATACTTTGTGGGTAAGGCATGCAGAGGTAGTCACTTGCTAGCAGACTACCAATCCAACAAATCCATTATTAGTAGTCAGTTAACACTGTCCACGTCATTAATTGTTGTCTTCCCTGATGGGGGAGACGTTCAGATTTTTGCCAGGAGAAAAAAGGAGGTGAATGGGACTTCATGCTTCTCAGTTTCCAGAGAGGTGTTTATTAATTCTTATCTAAGGAGTACAAGCCACTGGCATGGCTTAGACATAGCACAGAGCACAGAATGCAGCAAGAAGACAACTTATCAAGATCTCACAGGCTTTTTAAAGGTAAATTACCCAATGAAAGCTTAAAATGCAAGATATTTTCACTTTTTTACCAATGTCCAACAAGTTCCTAAATCCCATAGACAGGAACTGTGGAATTCTTTATCCAATCATACCAAACCACTATTGCTGCAAAATATGGAGTTAGTGAAGAAGGAGAAAGAAGCTTTTAACTACAACTTATCCTCCATTTTTAGGTTTTCTACTTCTATCTATTTACTATACAAATAGACCTAAAAACTAAATTTTTCACCCTGTGATAATCTCACATAGTATTCTATCACCTAATTCACACCATTGTAGGTGCAAATTCTTCCCAGAGGCTAGGCAAATTTTCCCATGGACAAAGGTCAAAAACGGTACTGTCCAGGGGGGTAAAACCTTTCAAAACAAGCAGAGAAATATTCTCTGCCTTCTGGGTTCCCATGGTTAGTATTTTTTGTAATTTTCAAAGTGACAAATCTATTCATTTATATTTTAAGCAGGACAACATTGCAGTGCCTCTCTGTTCTTTTATTACATTATGCCCCCCAACATAAACTGCTTTACAGCCTGCTCTGGACAAATGAAATGGGGCTGACAGGGAAAGGTAGTGTGTCTCCTGTTTCTCAAAAGGATCCTAGCCTGTGCTACTCTTTTCAAGCCCAGATTGCAGCTGCCTTTGAGTTGATCTTTCTCATGATTGCATCACCTTAATCTGATCTTTATTTGAGATGAGATTAACTAGTAGTCAACTGGCATGATGCAATTAGAAGTTCTGTTTATAAAATATTTTTGTTAAAAAAATACTCGTTGCCAAAAGAAATAATAATAATTTTTAAAAACCCGAACTCTGATTTCTGGCAATGCCAGATTAAAAAATTACATAAGTCCTTTGCATGTCTTCAGATGCTCTGTAGGTTAGTTTATGAGATTTTAGCCAGTATCAGCTATTAGGAAAGATATCCATTCCTTTTCTCTGCTTGCAGCCTTGCATGGAGTTCATTGCTCTGCCAAGGACCCAGCTACCAGCTCTCCAGAAGTGCACGGTTTTTCTTTTGTTACCATTTTCCAGTGGTAAAAGTGATTTGATTTGAGAAGACAATTTGGACCAATTGTTTGCTGATTCCCTGTTTTGTTTGTCCTTTTTGCTTCTTCTTGCAGGCCAGGTTTTCAAAGGGCTCTCAGGCTAGTTTGCCTAACAACACAGAGCTCAGTATGGACCATGATCTTGGTTTCACAGTCTAAAACACAACAATATGCACTCTCCCATCACCCCAGAGGAGAGACAAAAGAATCTTTTGTCTAAACCCGCAGCCACACCCCTGTCAAGATGGCAGAAGAAGCTACACAGTGTTTGTCACCTTCAGGCTTCTGTCCTGACAGCTGATCAGCAAAAGGAGGGCAGATGACTCTCTGTAACAGAAAGTCTATGGGAATAAATTACCCTTTCAAGAAAAAAAAAAAAAAAGTGTATTTGGATAATTGGAAAAGCTTAGCATCATTTCATCATCTATATTGGCTGTACTCTGGCTTAACAGTGCATTTATCATTTTATCTAAGCACCGTCTTGTTGACCCTGCCTCTAAGGCCATAGTTTTCCATACCAAATCTGTGAGCTACCAGGTTACCTGCCTGGACCTGATTTTTTTGTGACATATAGATAGTCACATGCTTGACAAAGTAACCAAATCGACAACAAGGATGGCATCCAAGTTTTTAACTAGCATGAGGGTGAGAGGCAATAGATGATCTAGCACAAGGACCTGCTGGTACAGAGAAAACACACCAAAATTCCATGAACAGTTGAGAGTTAAGTGAGTTTGGACCAGGCTATCTCTTCACATTACATTGCTGCTTTTGTCCCCTGGCTGCTGTATCTCAGTCTGTTGCCAGACTTACTACCACTCACCAGAGCTATGCCTCAAGCCCCTTGGTGTTGTGCAGATTTGCACAGACAGCAGCAGCCCCTTTCTCTAAGAGAGGTAACTGCTGCTACTCATCTCTAGAGGGATGAATAAACAACTGTTTAGCCAAAAGTCACATACCAAGTTCAAAAAGCGTGGGTTTTGTTCAGGGCCACAAGAAGCTAATTTTCAATTAACTTGAAAAAATTTTTAGGGGCATCAGCATATTGCAGTTTGTATTTTTGAGTGGAAGGGATGTTTATTAGCATTGTCTAAGAAAGTTTTACATTACATTACATTTTAATTACATTATTCATGAAAGTCTCAAGATTTATTTATTTAATATTCATAGCTGAAAGCTGTGAAAATTGACAAATTTAAAGTATCCAGAACAAAAGCCTGTATATGGGTAGAAAATCCACTCTTTGCCTCTATTGATAATCCACAGATGAGCAATTAGGTGACCATCCCTGACCTTTTGTTAGTCATAGTGCTTCAGAGACCACCTGAACTACTGCCACTACAAAAAAAAAAAAACAAAAACCAAAAAAACCCCCCACCAAAACAAAACAAAAAAAAATTAGTATTTACATTTTCAGGCATTACCTTAATCACACACAGAGGCCACAGAAGTCAGTAGGACTTCTTTGCTCAACAGCAAGAAAATCTTACCCTACATACCTGGAATGGAGAACTTCCCGGTAAGGTCAGTGAGTATTAAAGTTCTTTTGGAAATTGCAACAGGTAACTTAACTGAGTCAGAGTGAGTCAAGTTCAGAACTGGGTTTGGTTCTATAAGCATGTAATTAAAAAAAACTCACACTATGGGAAACTGTTGTTGCACAAGAATCAACATCCTATTTCTCACTTTGATAGCAGTACTATTAGTGATGGATCTCTTCTATACATGACAGTGTGGGAGATCTTGGTGTAGCCTGATGAGAGAAATAGGCCTGCCTAGTGATATTTTGAATACAAGGTTATGGTTGGTTTATCAGTAACCAAAGTAGGTTAGGAAGACCTATATATATGTCTGTATTTGTAATGTCTCTATCAGATTTATTGTAGATTTTTTTTTTTCCCCCATAGTAGGGTTCCTGCACTACTTATTTCCTAAGGGTCAGAGTTTGAATCCTGTATTTGGATTGTGCTTGTTACCTTCCATTCAGCTTTAAAACAACCTACACAAAGCTCCTGGTTGGGTGAAAGTTGCCACTGCCTGCTGCTATAGTTGTATATATATGTCTACATATAAACATACGTGTGTGTATGTGTACACTGATGACTCTGCACGAAACTGACACAGGCCGTAAGGAGAAAGGTCTTCTCCTGAAATTTTTCCTCAGAGCAAAATCCTATAAACTCTATTGAGTATATTTTTTCCTTCAAGAATGAAGATATGGGACTTGAATTGCCATATGTTGGCATTTTTAATCCCCTTGGTGGTTTTATTAAGTGGATCTCAAATCCCTGGATAGACATCATTTCCTCCAATGCACCTTGTGCTAAGGTAGCATGTTTAAGAAGAGGATCACAAACCTGCTTTGCAAAATATGAATGTATTAAACATGTATTTCATAATTAATAGAAATTAGGTTATAAATTTATTTTGGTCTACCTCAGGTCCCTTTACCTGGCTATGAAACTACCTAACTCTCAGGTAAACAAAGCACAAAAGAGATTTGTGTAAAATTACAAAACTCACCAATATCAACATATAAAGTGAAACTTAAAGTCCAATGACAGCATTTTTGTATAGAAAAATAAAAAAATTCTTTTATCTGGTCTTCATTTCCCTGCCCTAAAGGCGCAGAAGAGGGAGGATTTGATTTGAACATACTTGGTCAGTGAGTTTGATCGGCTGCAGAAGATTGATGTTCCCAAATGGAAAACAAACAACTTCTGGAAGTTTAGCACTAGCAAGGAGACATTTATGCTGCTAGAGCAGGAAAACCACTTTGCCAACTTACCAGAAGCAGTGTCTGCCCCACCAGCTGTGGATGTTTGTCCAGCAGTCATTAATCACAGGCACGCAGAGGCAGAGTGGGACCCAATCCTGCCTGGTGCCTGGAGGGGCGGAGGGAGCGAGGTGTGGCGCAGTGCAGGTGAAGCAGACATGGCATGGCTGAGTTCCTGGCTCTGGACCAGAGGAGGGGGCTGAGGTACCATTCAGCTCCCTTCAGGCACCACACTGCTCAGAGCTGAGGAAGTGTAGGGAACGAGGGTGCAATGGGCAGGTGGTGCAGGAGGAAGAGGGGTGCTGGAGCAGATGGGATGTCTCCACCACCCCTGAAGCCACACACAGGTGGTGGAAACCTCCTCCTGCTAAGGGGGTACCTGTGGGCCCAGGCAGAGAAGGCCATCTCTCATATATCAGTGGTACTGTCTGCACAACCTGTGCCATATTTGCCTGGAAACTTGCTCAAAATAAGGTCTTAGGAGATAGGAATTTACAGAAGGAAAACAAGAGTTACTCCTACACGGAGCATGCTGATAGTCCTTTGTATATTGTATTTGAAGACCCTTATTCAAGAAGACTATGTTCTGCCTAAATCACACTAACACTTCCTCCCCCTCTTACTTAAATCTTCAGACATCAGAAAACAACAGCCAAAGGGATTTAAAGCCTGCCTGGCTGAATGTGCACATGCAACAGTAGAACCATGAGCTAGAAACATTTCTTTTAAAAAGCTATCTGACCTTGACAAGAAACGTTTTGCTCACTTTTGCAGTCTTCTTGCTCCTCCTTTTTAGAGGATATTAGATATACAAGTATTTTAATTCACCCATTTTTCTTAATAGCCTAAATTTATCTGCAGACTCTGAAATGTAAGAAAGGCACATTAACTCTACCTGCTAGAGCTTTATTTGCAAACGGAAGTTAGGGTTTTTTAAGACAAAAAGAGTAATAGGAATTCAAACAATTCATTTGACTATCTGCTTAGCTTTAAGAGTAATACCTAAAATCTGAGAAGAATATTTGATTTTTAAAATTTCTTTTTCTCTAGTTGTCATATATTTAAAGCTTTTAAGTAGAATTGGCAGCAGTATCACAACTGGTTTTTGTAGAAAATCCACCTAATCAGGAATGAAAATCCCCAGTAACTTAAGCAACAGTTTCTCTAGAAAGCTAGAAAGCCAACTGTTATTGTAGTATCTTCTATAGAATTCTCAAATCTTCAGATCTTCAAATATGCTGCAAACATTAATGAGCAGCCTCTCAAAATACCTGTGGTCTTGGGGTTAAGACAGCCCAACACAGTTTCAAAAGAAAGAGGTTCAAAGCCTTGCTCTGTCACAGCCCAGCTCCTGCAAGACGAAGATTGATCCTGAAATGCTTTAGGATTAGGCATGAGAGTAATTCTGTTCAATTCATTGTGAAGAATGTGCCTAAATGTTTTCAGATTAAGGGGATTTAAGGATACCTTTGGGTTCAAAGTCCAAACAACCATCCTGCAGCTGCTAATAGCCTCACCCCTGACTGTACATTGGAGCACCTGAGGAGCTTCCAAAAATAATTCCCTGTACTCCCTTGCAGAGGGAGGATCTGTGGCAGAGGGTCTGCTCGAAGAAACAGAGCAGGGGTAGGAGGAAAAGCAATAATATCATAAAACACAATTTTTGAACTACTGCCACAGCTGTCTTGTCACATATCTGCCCAGGCCCTGGGTCCAGGCTTGGCTCTACAGAGCAGTGACTATTTTTCGACCAAGGGCTCTTCTGGGTTCAGGTGCTAACTTAGCTCCCTTTCCTGTGGCACATGGGGATCCTGAAATAACAGGCATATTCGGAGTAGGTCTGATCAAACCTGTTGGGTGAAAACACTGGGGCTTCATTCACCACCTGGGTGAGCCACAGCCTCAGGGGCATCTCAGTTCAGCTCCCCGCTCTGCCCCACGGGATTTCCATTTGCTTCCCGGGGCCGTGTACAGCTATAGGTTTCACTCCCCAGTTCAGCCCTAGCAATATTTCTTAACAGACTTGCTCAACTAGTTCTTCCAAAGCTTTTTAGATTTTGTGGTTTATACCGTTTATGTGGCCAGCCTTCCTCACGTGTTGTGTGTGCAATCTGAGGAGAAAGCACACACCTCTGTGGCCCTTGCCCTGACAGCAAGTGCTGTTGGTACTGGAGAAGTTCCGCTATTATGAAACACAGCTTGAAAATAAAATGGTAAATCACACCCAACAATTTGCTTGGAAAATTACAGCTTTTTTATCATCATTGCTGAGAAGTGTATACCTGTCATTCTTTTCTTTGAGGAGCAACATTGAAATATTTCCTGTACATTCATCACAAGCTTTTTCCTTTAATAAATTACTACATTATACATACTGCTTCCTTAGACTGTGTATTACTCTTGCTTCTGTAAAGAGTTGACTAATTGGTTGTGTTGATCCTGGGATGCAAAATGAAGCCCCAGGGAAGAGAAGCTCTGAGGAATGGAGAGGAAAAAGTGGTCATTTAATCCTCTGAAAATATGGCTTTGCAGAGACCAAAGACTAGGTCTGTCCTTTGAATCAATGACTGCTCTGAGAGTAATAAAAGTCACAAACAAATGTTGCACCACAAGTGTTGGAAGACCTTATAAATCATATGAGAAAGGTTAAAACAATTATCTGATGTACAATAGTCCTTTTTGAAACATACTGATCTTCAAAAACAGGTTTACAGCCTCCCTTCTGGACAATAATTTTCATAGCAGAAGTCTGGCAGAAAGCTTTAGAAACTGCATTCAGTAAGTATTCTTTGTCTCCACTGCATGGATAATTATGTTTCCTTTCCCCCCACTTTCAGGACTTTCTCTTCAAAATTTGATAATTTATTTAGAAAGTGTAGCAACAGTCAAGTTCATCAGACTGGAGTAGCAAGTTTCTGCAATAATCATGCTTTTAGTAAAAGAGCACTTTGGTCACCTCTTCCTCAATAACAGCATCCTAAACATGAAGCAGGAAAATTTGAGAAAGGTTAAAAAAAAAAATCCCAGGGCATAGAAGGACCTGAATGTAAAAAAACCAAAAAACCAGTCATGTAAACAGCTTTAAAACAGCAGATTCAGTGGACAGAAATGAGGCCAATACATCAAATATACACTGTTGTTGATGCCTGAGGCCACAAAATTATTTGGAGTCTTTGGCTTTTTGTGTGTACAAGATGATGGCAGAAACCAGACAATGGACTGATGTTTGTTCTTCAAACCCAGCCACCAGATGAGTGGAGTTGTTGTTTTTAAATATTTAGTGTTTCATTGGAAGCCTGGCACCTCTCACATGCTCCTTGAAAGAGAAACAGCAGTATAAGGATCTGGTGGGAATTCAAAATCCTCATTTGGCTCTCAATTATCCATCCCCCCCACACAGACAGAGATGTATTTGCTACATACTTGTTTGGGGCCTACTTTTTTTTAATTGTGATTTTGGTTTAGTTTATGAAATTATTTCATGGTCATGGGAAGATGAAGAGACCAAAGCTCTAACTGAGCAGAGCACAGAAAGGTGTGGTGTGCTGAGCACATCAGCAGCAGTGGCCTTTGGCACAGGCTCGCATCAAAGCTCTTTTCACTACACAGCCTGGCCAAAGCACAGCAGCTCTGCTACGTACAGACAATTATTTGTAAGGACCTCTGCTTATGTTTTCCCAAAATGATGAACCCTTACAAGAAAGCAGAAGAGAATTGGCCCAGCTACTGGGAAATGCTTGTTTTAATACCAAATCCCATGTGAGCATCTGAACATCAGTATTCAGAAGAAGTCCAAGAGGAAGACAGATCTAACTTATGGTCAGCCTTTCTTCATGGCTTCCCTCCCTTTCTGAAGTCAAGGGGAGAGATCACCAGATTGCAAATGTGCTCTGTTGAGAAGGGAGTGGAATGAATTCCTCCTCCACTGGTTTATATGTGAAGTTCCTGTCAACCATTAGCAAGATTTATTAACTTAAGACCTTCCAGTGTTCTTGAAATACTTGTCTTTAATTTACAACTTGATTTGGGACATTTTCTGATGGTTTCAAGGGAGGACTAAAGAGATTTTGATAAAAATTTGTGGAAGAAGAAAGAGAAGCCAGTGTTCCTGTAAGCCCTTTTGTTGTTTATTTTGCCCTCCGTGGTTGAAAACAGAAAAAGTGGGCAGAAATCTCCAAGGTGAACACCTTCAGGTCCCATGGGACCAAAGCAGATGCAATTTTAGCCATGACCAAAAAAGATGCTGCAAGACTTAAACAACAGAAGTGGAAAGGGCATGTTTCCATGCGGGATTCCCATCAGCTGTCTGGGGTAGATTCCAGCTGTGAAAGCCATAGGAGCAGCTTCTCCACTCACTGACCCCTTTTGTGGTCAGGATTTGCCCTATAAAGCCCTAATTGACACTAACATGAATGGATTCTTAGTTCACTGCCTAGAGCAGGTTTATATGAAGCCTGCCTCCTTTGGATCCCAGGCAATTTCCTCTGCAGTGTTTGCGTCAAAACGCGAACCTCTTCTCAATAAGGCCAACATGTATGCTGCACATGAAAGCAATCAACAGAAACCTTTCTCCCTGTGAAAGTGGGGAAGAGCTAGGCAGCCCTGTGCATCCTTTGTGTACTGAAAGGAGCCAAATTCAATGGAAAAATAAAATACGTATCCCAAAGGCTTCTTGACTCCCTTTGCATTCAGTGCTACTGTACTGAAAAAGTCTTTCATATAGCAGTATTTTACTATCTTTTGGCAAAATTCTAGCTTTATCATGACCAATTGCTCTGGTTTTATTGCACTATTATATGTTTGGTATCTCAATCTCTAGTTAAGGCTGCTGAATGTTTTTGAACAAAATAGGTTTAGAACTGGATTACTTGCCTGGTGAGGCTTGAGTCTTTTTCTACCTCTGTGTGTAACCATCTACTAATAGACAGAGTTTCACAGTACTGTATATTTGACTGTTTATGACTATACCCTCTGTTTATTGTCAGTTAAATCACGGATTTTTCCCACTGGTTTTCTTGTTTTGAAGACCTATGCTATAAAAAAAAAAGAAAAATAAAGAAAACAAGAAAACAAAGTGTGATCCAGACACAAATCTGCCAGTTTTACTGAAGCTGCTGATCCAACACGGTCTTTCAGCATTTGCAAATTTGGGGGCATGACAGATGGAGCTATTTTTGAAACAGTACCACTAGTCATATGTTTAAAACTGCACTTGTGTTTAAGTGCTTTGTGGAATCAAACTTTAATTCTCTGGGTTAAACTGAGATGACTCATTTAAGGGAAAATATCATGTGAAAAAATATTGCCACTTCCTGGTAAGTCATCAAATAGCTGCTTTTGTTAAAATTCCAAAGACTGCAAGTTCCTCCTCTATGTGTTGTCTTCACTGCTGCTTCAATGTGAAGGTAAAGTCTTTAGCCATTAAGCAGCTGGCACAACTTGTGTGAACAATTCTTAGCACTGCATTTGAGAACATTTACAAAAATTTGGAGGGCTCAAGTGGACATTTTACTCTTAGTATTTATTTTTCTATACAAAATATTACAGAAACATAAACAGGTAAGGCATTCTCCACTCTTTGTCATTCCACATGCTTTTTCCATGAATGCCATTTACAACAGGTAGCTCTTCCAAACACTGTAGCTGCAGGAACAAAAAGTGCAGGTGAACAACATCAATAATAACAATAAAAAGCAAACAGACAAAAAACCCAAACCAAACCAAATAAAAAGCTCCCTGTTTAAGTAATACTGTCTTCCTCTGCCAAGTAAATGAAAGTTTCTAATGATTGCATTGTGGGGCTATTTTTCACAAATCTTTCTTAGAAAACTCCAAAAGTACAGGAACATGTTCATGAGATAGTGATATTTCAATTTATACTTTTTTTTTTTAATGGCAGCAGAACAATAGCATTTTCTTTTTTTTTTTTCCCTACCATCTTTCTTAGCATTTTTCTTTTACCTTTTAATATTGTGCTTCAGAAGATTTGCTTACACATGAAGGTATGAAGTCTTTAAGATATTTGGAACCTTTGAATGACTTCTTATTGACATCTTTAACTGTTCAATCCAACAGAAATAAGATGAAATCTGCTGAAACTCAGATGAATCTCACCCTGGATATATACCACTATATTAAATTTTCCCATAGTCCATTAAAACATCCAGTGTTCTTGTTCTTATACAGGCAGCTTTGAGATATCACATGTGTGGTTTATGGCAACTTCTGTGCAGACTCTTCTGGGTATACAGACCTGGGTATAGAGACCCTTGTAAAAATCCTAAGCAACCGCTGTTTCTAAGGATTGCTGGTCTTATTTGGATCCTTTTAAGTTAACTAATCCACATTTGGTGCAAATCTCAGACGTCGTGTATTGGTCTTGTTGTTTGCTGAAGTCTGCTGAAACTTAGTCAAAGTTGTAAATAGTGATTATTAATAGTGATATTTGGTGTCACAATTTGTGGCAATGTGTCCATCATTTTTTCAAATGCTGAAGTAAGGATATTTCATAGTAGCCTCTGTTGACACAAAATAATGTTTTGTATAGAAAATTAGTGATCTTTCACTGATTTCAATGTAAATAAAATCAGATTCAGCACTTTGGACTTCAAGAGATAGTTATGGACAACCAATTTATGAATTTAATTAAATGAAGCCTCTGAATATTTTGGGAAGCTTTAGCTACCATTGGTTAAGTATCCTTGTAGATTTCCCACCTATTTATCTTCCCCATTTACCTCCTCAGTCTTCTGATAACTGGCCAATAGCTGATATTAAGAGCTTCCAAATCTACTGAGATTTTGGGTTCACTTTGCAGGTGATATATTGCTTTTGTGGTTTTAACTGTGCTACAGAATTTGTTTAAAACAGGAGGTTGCAATAATTACCACAGTCTTCTTTGTGGCTTCAGCGGTGACGTGGCAGATCTTTTTTAGGACTTTTATACAAGTGACAGCATCTCTATCCAGACAGTTCTTGTGCAATCCTGATATGTTCAACTTATTCAAAAGACTGTAAAGGATTGATCTGTTTTTATTTGTCTAGGTATCTGGCTATTTACACATTTCTGAGGAGGAAAAAGAAAGAACTTGAGGCAGCAAAGTGCTTCAATGAACCAGTCAGAGCAGCCAGTATATATTCAATCTGTACTCAGCTCTGAGAAGTTGAATGAATTTATATTAATATTTAAAATATTTTCTCCATAGATGTTAATAATCCATTGAACTTGACTTATTCCTCTTCCTTCAGTATGACCCACGATTCCTTAAGCCCTTTACTTTTGAAACCTGCAGCTTGAAAATATTTTGACACCATAACAGTTCCTGATTTTTCTGGACAGGTCTTGTGTTTATTCCATGGAGCTGTGTGCCAGTGGCGTACTTGGGCTGATACAGACGACAGCCTAAGGTTCACCAGTGCCTCAAGGAGTTCATCTTCTAACCAGACCAAGATAACCCCAAACTGTAAGAACCTGCCTGGCATTGCAGGGGAGAAGTCAGGTTTTCCTGACTGTGGAGGTGCCCAAAGAAGGCAGGATTGTTCCATTTAGGTTAGTAGTACACTGGAGCTGGTACTGATCTTGCAAGATTTATGTGCTTTGGAGAAGGAAGTGAAGGCTTGAGGGATGAGCAATCATGGCAGGAGGGTGTTCTGGCTGCCAGAGACACCAGGATAGAGGAATGGAGAAACTCTAGTGAAGAGACATGCAAGGCCCAACATATCAAATAGTAAAAAAGCAAAGCATGTAAATAAAACCAGAAATACTGCAGAGTAAGCTAATAATATCTAGCAGGGCAACTGGGCACTCAGCCTGCAATGCCTATTTTTTGACAATGTAAACTTTCGTGTCTCCCAGTAGCCACCCTTTCATCCAGATCCCAAGGAAAGAGACAATGTAAAAGTTAGTCCCCAGAAAGAGTCATGCATATGAGTCATGCATATGAGGAGTGAGCAAGACAACCATTTGGATTACATCCCATAATTCTGCAATGCATGGAAAAAAATAATTTTACAGGGAAAGAAAGGAGATCAGAGAAATCAAAAGGAGAATTTGCTTTTTGATCAAGCAGGTAATAGAAATAAAGTGTTTTTCATGATCTTTGGCCATTTGTCTATGTAAATTTTTTTCTAAAAGTTCATTTTCTCATCCTGGGCTCAGCAATCCAGTGAAATATGGTTATCTTTGCCAGTTGATGTAAGACAGAATGTAGTTCAAGTTTAAATAGAAAGATAATGGCTTTTATGCATTTTTTTTCCTCAAAATGTTTCAGCAGTGTTGACATAGATCAAAAATCTGTGCTGCCAGATAAACACAAGGAATTCCTTGTGCTAGTGGAAACAGAGTGGGAAAATTCTTGTACAACAAGTTGAGATGGACATCTGTATCACTTGTATATTGGCAGGGAAGAAAGAAGATTCATATATATCTCAATGTCACAAGTATTTAGTAAAGTGAAAAGAGGATTCTAGTTCATTGGTTTAATTGTGATATTACAAACATGAGGATCATCTGCTGAAACCAATCCTTTTAGCAGAGCATCAACTTTATTTTTATCATTAGAAGATATTTCAAAAGCATTACTGCAAAAGGCACTTTGAGGTCTCACTGACATCAGCGAAAGTCTGGTTTCCAAAGGAAAGGGAAAATACAATGATGACATTATGAGGCAAAGATAAGCAGGAGGAATATGTTCCTTTCACTGAATTACGTCATGATAATACATTTTGATTTGTCCGTGCATAAACTTTCATCTGAGGAGTTCAAGGAAGTTCACAAATATCTGAGTGGTAAAAGGAATATGTTCCTTTCACTGAATTACATCATAATACTGTATTTTGACTTGTTTGTCCTTGCACAGACTTTCATCCAAGGAGTTCAAGGAAGTTCACAAATGACTAAGTGAGTCTCAGAGAATACAGAAAGTGATAAACACTGACTGATTTATACACAATCATTCAAAAATCAATAGCAGAGAAAGGGCAAAGCTCACACTTTCTGACTGCAGCAACAGTCACGCTACTGATTCATGAGCACACTGAGACTATGCCTGGCTTGAGCATCAAGGTTCATTTTGACCATCTGTGCACTACTCAGGTGCTCAAAGCAGAGAAAATACCTAAGCACATTTCTGAATCATGATCTAACTCTGTTTGCTAGGGAACTTGGTGAACCTTGTACTACAGTGGACTTCTCCACCCATTCAGTCAGCAAACAAAAAAGCTTCAGTCTCTGGCCTCATCCAAACACAGTCATGACTACGAGAGACCAAAGAAGACAAATCATCTTTATTTCACTAGAGTGGCCACCATCTACTGATGACTGTCGGTAAAATGGTTTAAGTTAGGACATTGAAATTCATCTCAGCCCTATCGAAGCCGTGTTTATCTGTGCACACTGGGACAGCCAAGGCTCAAGCACTCAGGCAGCACAGCAACTCAGCAGCACATTACATGATCTCCAGTAGAGTGGTGCAGTGGACAGCTGGTGGGGGGACACAGAAGAGGAAACAGATTCATTCAGTGCAAAGCATTGGTCAAAATCTCAAGTGAAGACTGGAAACTTGGAAACTAGTCATAGCATCAGTCCCAGAAGTGCCTGACAAGGTGCTCTATAGGTTTCATACTGTTAAAAAAAATCAATAAAAGATCGGCTAAACAGTGTTCCAGATTTCTAGAATCCTATACAACTGTCTCGTTTTAAACTTCAGTGTAAACTGCTCAGTTTTTTTCTGTTTTTACCAAAATAATATTTGAACAGTGATGTATGCCACATAGTTCATGTAAATCAAAGAGACTAGTTGGTAGTGGGAGCTGTGAAGATCAGTTTCTTATAACTCTGTACTGACATGTGATTCATTTCCTTTGTAACCAAGTGCAGTGTCTGATCAGAAAGTTTCTGAATTTCCATCATCTGTCTCCCTCATGGCATTTTCTAGTGGCTGGTATTACAGTTGAGTTCATTTATAGAAAATATCCTCAATAGGGGCACAAATTTTCCTCTACTGTACCAAATAACTTTACACCTTGATAAGACATTTATAACGAAGAGTTGAATGTTCAAAAGTACTTAGTTCTCTTAGCCTATGTTTTATTTTCAACCAGCTGCCAAAAATCAATAGGCTTTTGGTTGGTTTTTCTTGGGTTGTTTTTCAGCAACATGTGGAGTAAATTGAAGCAAGTCTCTGATGCTATGACCTTACAACACTACACTATAATACTAATAAAATACACTTTAAAAAACAATTTGTGTTTTCTTAAGCACTGCCTGCTTACAAGAACAAGCTAATTTTGTGAAGACAAAGCAGGGGTTTGCATGTCGTAGAAGACTTATTTTCACTTACTCAGTTACATGGATCATTTTGCACCCCTTTCTATCAATAAGTTATTGAAAAATATCACCAGACAATTTGCTCCAGATTTGTAAGCCCTGGGGAACTAGATTTCAAGGGGAAAAAAAGATAATGAAAGTAATGTTACAGATTACATTGAGCTAAGTCTGTTTCCACTCTGTTTCCAGATTTGCAAGTTGAGGAGAAAGTAGAGTCCCCTTATTAGTAATTAAAGTCCTAATTAGCTACAGAAGCCTAGGGAAGAGATTAAACTAAAATCCTAGATAGAGATGAATTTATGTTGACATTTTTTTATACGGTTACTAACAAACAGGAATAAACATTGCAGGAAAAGATTAATTTGTGTGATGTAGGTAGAAGACCTGCTCCCAAAGCACTTTGAAAGTTTTCAAAGTACTCAAGAAAGTACCCTCTCCTATCTGCAACTATCATAGCTACAGAAATGTATTGCTACTACTTCTGTACTAACAAACAGTGTTGACAATACATTATATTATGCTTTGAAAAGACTTATTATGCTTACCTGTGAAAGACCCACCTGCATCCTACAAAAAGAAAGTCAGAACCTACCCCAACAAACTATATAGAATCAAGACAAAGGAGCAGAAGACATCAAAGTTCCATTTTTGAACTAACCTGAAGACAGCAGTAACAAAATATGAACTGATCTACCTTGGAGTCTGCTGTGTTCATACATAGGGCATATTGACCAGGCTGGCATAAGAAATTAGATGAGTAGTTCTGCCTTCACAACAGCTGGAAAGGAAAGCCAAGCTGACATGGTGGCTTAGTGAATTAAAATTTTAGCCCATTAGACCCTGGTGGTACAGCTAGGTCAACACTATTTTTACTGTCAAGTTAAATCATGCCCACATAACTTCTGTTTCTGGGAAGGAAGAAATATTTGCATTCATTTATTTTTGCACTGAGAGGCGAAAGTTCCCATGAAAACCATGAATGACTTGCTGACTGAGTTTAGCAGCAAGAATGCCTAACAGTGAAAGCAGATATGTTGCACAGATTTGTTTATTCCTCCAGGTCCATCCTGATTCCATTTTGCACTATTCCCTGAGGTGGACAAAACTCTAAAGTTTGAAAGTAAAATTAGGGTCAGAGGAGTATGCCATCATTTCCATATGGATCCAAGTTTCACAGCATGGAAATCCCAGCTGGTTTGAAAACAAGCTAGGAATACTATGAGAACAGATTATTTTTCTGACTGTTGAGTGTGTTTGTTTTATCTCCCTGGGGAGAATGTGGGTTCCCTAAGTCACACTCTGTATTTAGATCCTTTACCAGGAAACCCTAGAGAGGAAATTCTAAATTATAGCTTTCTACTAACTGTATTTGGCAGCCGGGTCTTGGAAACCTTCAGCGCTCACCCGGCTGAAGCCAACAGGATTTCTACAAAGGATTGAAGGGATTTCCCACCAGGGGTCCATGAAGATGCTACTAGTATCAGTTATGATGGAGAATTCCCATCTTAAGCATTGTTCTATGCTTCTCCTTTACAAAAAGCCCCACCTAGCTCATTCCAGGAAGAACAAGCTCAATAACATTGATACAGGCTCACGTATACCTGACCAGGCCAGGTGTAGATATCAAAGGCTTTAGACAGATGCTATTCTTTCCCTCACTGATTTTGCATCCTTTCTTTATCTTCCTCATTAAATACAATAAAATTTGACAATGTTTTAGCTCAACACCTTCCCCTCAGAAGTTTTAGAGAAATTAATGTTATTTTATTTCTGTTTTTAAAGGGACTTTGGGTAAATCAAACACAAAACTCCAATTAATTCAGAAATGTTCTGACACATCTCACTTTCAGCTTGTTGAAAGAGAAGACTCAATGTTCACTGGCTAGCTCAACAAGCTACTTCCCTGGAGTCTATTTTGTCATTTGATTTGATATCTGATAATCCACATTTTAGGTGTTGTATTTACTTCCTCTTCTTCATAAAATATGTATAACAAAAGGCCCTGCCTGTTCTCTAGGATCGTGTCATTTTTAGAACTACTTTTAAGAAAACAGGAACATGATCTGCTGGAGAATACTGAGAAGCAATTACATGCATCAATATAATCATCAAGTAACATTGCCTATTTTAATGGTAAGCCAATCTTAGTCACAGCTGGAGATGAGAGATGAGAGGTAGAAGTTGGAGGTAAGAAAGAAGATTTCAGGACATAAACTGGCTTCACCTGAGCTCATGTCTCTCTCTTGTGGAAGCTGAAGTTTGTCATTGGGAGTAGGGCTGTAGCTCTGGACATCTCAGATATTCTTCTGAAACATCTGGACCCCTGCAGCATGACCTGCTGCAGCTGAACATCCTGCAGAGCCACAGGAGTTCTCCTGCAGTTCACCACACAGTTCATGCATCCCCAGTGAGATGTAGGCTGGGGTTTTACCTAAGAGCTGCTGCCATGTGATCATGTGCATTTCTTCTTGTGGGAAAGAAAGGTCTGTGGGTCCTATTTGTGGCAGAACTCTCATTTATTCGAGCACAGATGAAAAGCTGCATGAAACTAAGCAGTGTTTAGGGACATTATTATAATATGAAAATCAATCAGTAAAAACATACAGGAGTCAACTTTTACTTAAGCTAGTTTGAAGTTAGTAAATAGATCAAAGCAGTTAAAACAAGAATAATGACTTGCAAAGACTAATGATAGAGAATAAGAACCTGTACAAAAACAGATAAAACACCTGCCTGAACTTGAGGGTGGCAAGGGAATTACCCACAATGAAACGTATTTCCTGAAATATGTTTACATGAAAATTGCTTGGGGGTTGGGAACACAAAGTAATTAGCTGAAAAATAGCTAGATGGGTGAGGTCAGATGATCTGTTTGTCTAGTCAGCGGTTTGGGGCCAATGCCATGGAAGTAGAAAAAGGGAACTGCTGGTAAAAAAAAAAAAAAGGGAGCAAAGGACATATTTTCTTATTTGCCAGAGTCAATAATACCCCATAAAGCTACAGTGCTGAAATTATTGGAGCTGATCAAGGATCTCTCACTGTAATACCTTTCCAACAGAACATGCAGTTCCCATAAAGCTGTTGGTTTCCAGAGGAACATTAAATGTAATTTTCTGAGGGAAACAGGGGTTTGAGTTGTTGACTTCAGATGTTTCATTTTAAATAAGTTAGCTAGATTGGTTTTCTTTCCTATGGCAGATTGCCTCCTATGAGCTCTAGACTAAGCACCTCACTGTCTTTGGGCTGCACTGGACATTGTGGTTTTACAGCACATCCAGTGATGCAAAGCAGCCATCACCTGATGGTGTGGTATGGGACATCATAGCGTTCACTTGAACAGAGTCTTTAATGAAAGATACAACTTAAACAGAAGGCTTGTCCCTTCAAAATAGAGTGAATGTCAACTACCATGAGGCAAGCACACGGTTCAGCTGCACGAGACAGTGTTGGTTACATACCATACTGAGTATTTATGAGCTGGAGTATTACAGGAATTATGATCACAGCTCCTGCAACACTCAGAAAAACAGCCATGTAAATAAATAAATTATTCTTATATTCTTTACTGTATAGTACCCATGCTCTTGCATTGAAATACATATTTGGCAAAACATCACGAGATGACTGCAAATCTTCTTTATCCTTTGGTAACCACACTGTCAGCATGTATCACAGCAACTGCCCTGGAAACAGAACCTTTTTCCCGTATTTTTGTCCATTTCCAAATGTCTTCCTGTAAACCCAGTGATTCTGGGTGCAAGTCTCAGTGAAAAATGGTTGCATATTCTCTCTGAAGACTAGACAGCAATGCTATGGTTTAGCTAGAAGGAATGAAACTTAGTAAAGTCTTGCTTCAGGAAATAAGAGTATGCTTAAATCCCACTGACAAGTTTAAAGCCTTCATACTACACTTGAAGGTCAACCTTTCCTCAGCAGGGGTTTGATACTTTAACCACCTTGCAGTGACCACTGGGGTAATAGGCTGCAGGGAGTCCCTGCAGGTGACTGTACGCTGTGAGTTTAACACCCTTTCACCATAATGGAGCTCTTCTTAGAAGCTAATCCCCTTCATCACTATTCATGGCTATTTGCCCCCATAATCATAATGCCAAGTGTAGGCAAAGTGCACAGGTAAAGAAAAGCGGTAAAAGCTCTGACCTGTGCCACCATCTGCCCTCCCCACCCACTGATATAATAAATTCCTGGGATTTTTCCAGGAATGCTGACATAAGGAATGCTAAATTAAGTAAGTATTTCTGGCTGTGCACACTGGAAATCAGAAAATTTGGACCCCAATGGTAAAAAAGAGGAAATGAGTTAGCATCCCAGGGACTTTCCACTAAGAACATTATGTTGCAGCACCTGGAATTAAAATCTGGGGAGTAAGCCTAAAGCCATCCTGGGAAATTTCATGCGCCAGCCCCGGTCATATGAAAAGAGAAGAGCCCTGAGGCCCCAAGATTCACTCCAAAAATATTGGAATACTTTCCTGGAGGAAATCAGTTAGATGCAGGGACATTCAGTAGTTTATGTCATCAAGAGCACCTGGGAATTAAGGCTGTGGGAATTTGTGAAGGTCATCCACTTCTCCTTTACACCTCTGGTGCAGAGTCTGTCCACAGACAGAGCAGATACTGAGTCCGCCTCGACCGGAAAGGACAAGAGCTGTCAAAGGGGAGACAGGACCTGTAACTCCAGTGTGACAATGGGAGCAGCCCTCTACAGCAAGTCAAGGCAAGCCCCACTAGTGTAATGTCCTGCAACGCCAGCTCTGGCTCCTTCAAGAGGGGAAAGATGTGAGTGATCTGGTGTATTGCTTTTCCTTCCAAGAAGAAGGCAGGCACAGGGATCATTCAGAGCCCACAAAGGCACAAACAATCCTTGTTTCTGCATCACTTGCTTCTTTTTACAGCCAAGCACCAAACATCAATAGATCCCCAGAATAATTTTTCTATCCGTCTTTTACTCTGCTGGTTTACACCACTGTAAGTAAAAGGACAATCTGACCTCCCATTTCTATTCCACCTATGACAATCAGCATCTGATGTATTTGATACATAACACAGAAAACATATTTGATACATAAAGTGTTCAGCTATCAGCTTTAATTTTGTGCTAAGAAGAGCTGCTTTTAATTGTTACCAGGAATGTGTGTCAAAGGGGAAGGAACCAAAAATAGCACAGCATACGAAAAAAAAAAGAAAAGCAGCTCCGTAGCTGCTATTCTAGCAGCACATGTATGTCTGTTAATCTTGAGGATTTGCCAACAGTAAGGGCACATGTTCTAACTTGCTATAAAATGAATGAGCCTATGGGCCAGATTTTTATCTTAGTTATAACTATGTAAAGCAGAAATAAACTTCTTTGAAGCTGTTACACTTATTTTGGATTTATAGTACTCAGATCAAAATCAGAACTGCATTTTAAATTGAGATGAACAGAACAATGAAAGAGGCATAAGATTCAGATGGCAGTGAATACAACAAGATCCTTAGCATAAAGCTCAATTTTTCTGTGCACAGTGTAATGAAGCAGGAGAGCATTGCTGGCTAGATGGTTCATGTTACTACGTAATGTAGTTAGTATATAAATTATTGCATGCAGATGCACATTCTCACACGCTATTTCTTTGGCTTGGATACTCGTGAGTTTCTTTGTTCTGGAAAGCAAGTAATAAAACAAAATATAAAAGTGAATAATATGCATCCAAGTGCACACATATTAAATATACTTGGAAGCATAATGATTATTTTTTAAATCTGTTTTCCTTATTGTGTGCCTCCTAGAATACAGCATACAAACAAATACATGTCTTTCACTTCTTATGAAAAAAATAAATTCCAAAACCTCTCTATTCTAAGCAGAACCAAAGAAATATGTAAAATTCTGGTATATAAGGGAATGCCTTGAGCCAGCACTTTAGAACATCATAGTACCAACATGGTGTAGGTCTTCTCCTGTTTCCCGTAAGAAAAGAAAAGTATTTATTAGGAAAATACTGGTGGTCAGTGAAGCATCCTATGTAGTACATTGACTTTGTTAATCTTTTGAGATAAATACAGGCACTAAGACAAACACATAGGCAAGGAACAAAATTAATGATGGGTGAAATTAATTTTAAAGTTCTTTTAAGGAATACTTAATTAATAAATAAATATATTTATGTTCCTCAAAGCACCCAAACAAAAACCATCTCTTAAAAAATGCACCTCTTTGACAGACATTGCCACTTCTGGTTGTTCTGCTTTTATAGAGAGAATAAGCTGAGATGATGAATATTTCTGGATCATTTAATGGTGTCTGAATTTATGCAGTCCTCCAAAGTCAGGCTTTCTGAGTCAAGCATGGACTCAGAAAAGCATCTTTACCTCTGATAAATGTGCCTGACTCATAGACAGGTAACTTTTCACTCAGCTTCCCAAACAAGGAGCCTGGCATATGGAAATAATGACGCCAAAAATGCAGTGACATCCTATATCTAGTGCATGTGAAGGATTTTTTTCTGCATGTTTCTTGTGAATTCCCAATGTGAAATTGTGTAGTTTAAAAAAAAAAATTGAGGCTATACAAAACCACCCCAGCAACAGGGTGGGTTGTTTTTTGCTCAAACAGCTGCTGTACCCTTATGTTCTGCCAGGAAACTGCTTTTGGTGGGGACACTAACTAGTTTGGAGAAACCCGACCACAAAATGTGTATTGTTTTGAAAAGTTCGTATTTCTGCTGTTCACATGCAAGTAGCCATGGCACACACTGTTCCATAGGAAACATCTGTCTATGGGTTTTCACAGTTGCAAGCATTTTAAAGCACAATAATGATTCTGAGAGTAGATAACGTTGAAACAGTTATATGCAGGCAGGTTTTAGTGAGTAAATAGAAGTCACACGGAAAATTCATGTCACTGATGAAATGTCAACATGCTGATGTACAGGAACACAGGGAAGGACATCCAGCCCCATAACTGCTTTGTGTTTAAGGGCCAGAAAGGTACTTCTGTGCAGCAGAGATGTTCCAACTGTATTTGGAGCACATACCTGTTGTGTTTCACAGAATGAGGCTATTATGTATAACAGCATCCCTATTTTGCCTTCATAAGTTTTAGGGATTTTCAGTAGTCTCCACAAGAAATATAAAAGCATAGGTAATTTAGCAAAGATAATTTGATGATGCAGGATTATTTCTGCAAAGAGGACTGGTTGATCTGTGTACAGTAGGAGTGCTACAGCTGCACAACAGCAGCTGAACAGGACAGGCACCAGCATGGGTGGAGGAGAGACTGTATCCCCCTGGAGCCATCTGATAGAGGAATGTCTGACTGCGTAGAGTGAGAATGTAAGATTTCCTGCAATGGCCTATTTCAGAGTACTTACAACTGAACTGTGTGTGTAGTAATAACTACCATGGTATGAGTGGCAAAAGAGAGTGGTGGACAATTGGGACAGCCAAAAAACCCAAGACACTGAGGTGCCATGAATGCATCTCTGTCACAGTCTAAACATAAGCTTGATCATTTGGAAAAGCTTTAACTTCAGAAGCAAATTGTCAAAGCACAAGAATCTTGTTAAAGTACATCAGTGTTGACGCTCAAAGGGTGTGAACAACAATTCCTCAACACCCGGAACAACTCCTCTGGCAAATCAATCGTTGCCAAGTGATTTACCTCCTGCCACCTCTTTCCCAAGTAAAATAGCAGGACAACTGTGAGAACCACAGGAAGGTGACAGGGCAAGTTGTGTGATACATATGGTTTGCAAAAGTAATGTCTGCCCTGCCATCAGGTGATTCTTACAGTAGCTGCTAAATACTGAATATCTGCTTCCATGCTTTATGGATGCTGTCACATCACAGCCACGCAGGGGCATACAGAAGCTGTAGAATTACATTAAAATCTTAAAAAATTGAATAAGCTGGTGCAGCAACATACCTGAAAGTTCATCAGCTGGAGATATTGGAATTCTTTCACTATCATGTCAGAGTGCTTGCAGGCAAACGAAACACCGTGGGTGTTGTGTATCTAGAACATTGCAATCTCTGAGCCATATAACATTGCCATAGAAGAGGACCTCTGCTACAAGCACACTGACTGTGCATAGCCAGAAGTTTCCACAGTTAGGTTTCATTGTTCTTTCTGTCCTGCCTGCTGAGTAATTTCTTAATATATCAGATTTTCTTGAACTACAAATACTTGATAACAATAAAATACAGATCAGGTAGACGCAATATTTTAAAATTTCCACCTATAATATACTTCTTAATAAACTCAAAACAAAATATAAAGCATTTTTGAAATCAAAATGAAGGTATAACTTAGTTTTTACTCTTTACTATAAATATATAGGAATGCAATAACCTGTTGAACAAAAGAAAGTAAAAATAAATTAAATAAGAAATAAATTTAATTCTGCTTTTATACATTTTCCTAACCTTGTTCACTATATTCTTACTTGGTGTCTCTGCTATCAGCTGTGATATTACTCCAAGCCAAAAACAAACTCCTCTTGTACTTTTGCTGGGATTTAATGTTTAGAAATAGATGTTCTTAATCTTTAAGGATTTGTAGAACAAGCTGTCATTTTAACCCATTGTGATGCAACTTGCCTAGCATCTGAGGGAACTTCACCCATTTCTTTCTAAGCAAAGTGAAATATGACAACTCTTACATGCGAATGGAACCACTGCTACTTCTGCTGCAAGAAAATTCAGGTGCGGATGAACCAACCATGTCTTGCTATCTTTTCCTATATATGGGAAAAGGGACAGTGCCAGCCCAAGCAAGTTTGTCAGTAGCCCGGACACAGACTTGTTTTAAGATTTCCAGCAACAGTAAGGATCAAGCAATAGCTCGGCTAGTACCCTCGCACAGCTAAGCACTGGCTTTCACCAGAAGATCAACACAGAACACAGAAATAGAAGCCCAGTGTCTCAGTGTCCCCACTTACACAAGGGCACTGCACAAGACACATCACCCATTGTATCAGCTGTGGCTTCTCTGAAGCATTCTCATACAATTCCTACTGAAAGCAATGTTATCCAAGTGACCACACAGATTAAAATTGATTTTTATACTCCTCATCTTTACATTAATATGTTTTGTTCATGAAATTAATTAGACTGAGGAACTGCCATGTCTTATAAATTTGTGGCACTGGAAGCTGGATGCTGTTCTCAGCTCTGTCACTTTGAGCAACTCACATAGTTGTTGTCCCAGTTTGTGCAAGACATCAAAAGATGATAATAACAATTACCTGCCTGACAAGAAAGTTGTGAAATACCTTTCATTAATGTTTGTAAGCAGGCTTTAGAATTTCATACAGAAGCTTTTCAGACAGGCCTTTTCCAGGTCAATATTATTACAGCACTGGAGTACTTCTCGTTTGCAGAACCTATCTCATTAGAGAGGAAAAATTGACATCCAGATGTTTGAAGTCATGTTGAAGGGGTAAGAGAGGATGATCCAAATAGTAAGGTTTATGCTCTTACCCTTTCAAACTGTGATGCTGTAACACTGTTTCTTGTCTCATTCACCGAGGGGAGAGCCTGCCTTTGGAAGCAGATAATAAGAAACAATTAATTCCTCCCTTGGTTCTATATGTGAGAACAGTTGCGTGTCCTCTCTTTATGTGGTGATAACTGTTTAACTCAAGGACTCAGGAAGAACCCTGGAAAATTTAGGTTAAAAAAGTAACAATTGCCTGTGAAAAAACACTGGCTGAACTATATTTCCCTTCATGGAAGAACCAGAGAGGCGCTAGTTGTTTCCAGTACAAATTTCTGTGTTGCTACTTGAGTTCATTTCATGACAAATGTTTTCTCTGTTGAGAAGGTCACACGTTCTTCACGCGCTTGATCTACAGCCAAGCCAAGTCTTTGGGTTCAGTGCCTGCAGAGGACTATAACCCTTTCAGAGCAATGAGACACTTCCAGATAAAAAAGGCAAGCAGCTTAACTTGGGAGTGCCATGCTTGAGTCCAAGGTCTGCACACTCTGCAGTTTGCTATCCCACTCCCTGTGTTCTCCTGCAGGAAACAGGCAAGAAAAAACAGATGCATTCACAGCCTGGCAGTTGAGGTCTATTTCCTGAGCCTTACCTAAAATCATCAACTGAATGCAAATACTACGATGTGTCTGTTTCTGTAGTAATTATTTTCTCTTGTCTTTTAACCCTACAAGTGTAACAGGACAATTAGAAGGACGAGGCTGGAAAATGCTATTATGGGCTTGTTTTGAAATGCATTTCCCATCTATCTCTCTCTATTTTTTAAGGGGAATTGTAAACCATAGGGTCTGTCAATGATATTGAGTCAGTGGAAAAAGCCAGCAACAGAGATTTGGATGGTCATGGTTTCCCTCACCAGGGCTGCCAGCCATGGGGTGTACTTGACTCAACAATGCCCTTCAGCTCTTTGTGTTTCTGTCTGATTTGGCAAGTTTGTTGGAGATATTGGAAATATGAACACTGTTGAGCACAACAGGGTCTTCATCATCATCTTCAGGAAATACTGTATTATGCACAGTAACACTTTCGAAAGCCATTCCCAAATACAACCTAAAGAAACAGATAGAAGACTATCTATTGGATATGAGGATGAATCACTTCAGTTAGGATGATCTGAGTGAATATGCTTTTTGCTTTCCCTTTGTGAATGTCCAGCAAGGGAAAAAAAGGTATTTATTAGATAGCTGGAGGTTGGGAATAAATTAAAATCTATTTGTTCCTTATAGATATATACTATCATATATCTACTATATATACTATACCTGAATCCTGTCTTCCATCCTCTGTCACTCAAAGTGGTATCAGAGCCCCTCAGGGCACTGCCATCAGATGGGAAGAAAATTTGTGTTTCCCACAACTCACCAGCTATTATAAAAAGCTGAAGAAGCTAAATAAGCTTGTTCGTGTTCTGACCCTCTAAGCTTCATTAATTAAGAAAATCAGAGTTAATAAAATTGACTAGATTCTCAAAGGTGAAAAAAAAAATGAACTGGCACTTTCATTGCATTCAATTCCTTTCTCATATGTCAGTGAAAGGATGGGATGTTGCTAGTGCCTATAACCAGCATGACTAGTTGTACAAGTGCAGGCTTTACAAACTGCAAATAGAAACAAAGAACCTGCAACAGCTGAGATAAAAACGAGTCACAGGATGAATCACATTGGTGGCTGTGGGAAAGGGGTTCAGGACTTTTATGAAGCTATGTGACCTGGCAGAAGCCCAGGAAAGAACTAAGATAAAGAGGATTTGATTGAGGAAGACACCAATGATGCGTCTGGTATTATATAGGAAAGTGGGAGAGTTTGGAAATAGATTTTTAGAGTCATCATCACAAAGGTGGCAGTTAAATCTACGGGAATAACTCAAGCAATCTTACTTATTCATTTATCTACCCACACACATACACACCCTTGCTGACTTCCTAATTGACATTGTGGCCAGAGAAGGAACACTGAATTCAAAGAGAGGCTATTTGTATTTTATTTCTCATCCAGCTGTACCAAAGAAGTGCCAGGAATCTTGTGAGAAAGGCTCCTTTCAAAAAGAAATTGAGCTGTATTTCAGGCAGTGTTAATTATGGTCCTCTGAATCCTCTACTAATTCTAAAAACACTTTTTTTGCTCACTAAGGCATCATGGTAACTTAGCATGATAATGTGCTACACTACCAAATGGAGAATTTTTTATTATCCCTGTGCTGTGATAATTTTAAATACCAACAAGTGACGATTCCACAAAGAGAAAACTGCTGAATCTTTTTTTTCCTTTTAAATTTGAACTTTTCCAATTCAACTTTTTATAGCTTACCCTTTCCATTAACATTTAACTTCCCCACACCTCAAAAAGCCCTCAGCTTCGTCACTAATAACTGTGGGGGCAGGGGTAGGGACAGGATGTACCGTGTCTGGCTGTGCCTGTCTCTGTGCTGGCCAGCCAGCTGCTACCCAAATCACCATTAGCCAATGGACACCCTTATGGTCCAGCCTTTTCCTCAACAGGGACACCCCTCTCAGTCTTATTCCACTCTCCAAACACTGGCTTTCCTAAAGTGTGTGGAAGTTTCATGTCTCTGATATCTTTAGGCCTTTTTTCAAGGTGGCTGAAATGATTTGAAGGTTTTAGAAGGCCACTGAGGAATACAGAAAGAAAAGAAAAAGCTGTATTGAATTTGGAAGCCTTGAATTTAAATGTTCCACCCAGTTCATGACCTTGCTTTAAAAATTATATTAACATGTATGTTTTTAAGAAAAACAAAATTCTTTTACATCACTTTTTAACTGAAATGTAGTTCATGCTCCTCAGGTATCCCAGGGAGCTACCCCATTAAACAGTGCCTGTGCCAGGCCTTCAGGACACTTAACCAAGCAAGAGCTGCTGTTTGATTTCAGTGTTAGCTTAGCTGACACAGTCTATTTCTTTCCCATGAGGTAGGTATGCATATGAGATTAAAAAAATGGGCTGCGCTGTAGTGGGTGCAGTCACTGGTCCTTCTTGCCTAATATTTGCATTTGTCAGTCTCTTGTTGGATCTGTGTGGTCTGCTTTAGATGAAGTCAAGTTCTCTTCTGCCCTGCTAATGCCAGCTGTGTAGTGATGTGTGTAAGCAAGGGAGTACTCATTCCCTGTTCGTCACTGACAACTGGTTTGGGATACAGAAGGGTCAGCACAAGCATTTCATTACCTCAAGAATTGTTACAAGTAACTGAATAAAATTCCAGTTTCATACCTTCTCAAGCACTCTATTTAAAATATTTCCATATTTAGGACTAGAGGATAATTGGGAGCATCATTATTGCCATTGGATAGAGAATGGCTCTTAGGCTACAAAAAATGGAGATGTCTGCCTGGCTTGCAAGGGGCTGGGAGTGCACCGAGTTTTCATCTCTCTTGGACATTTGTGGTAGCTTGTGCTGGGTTACCTTGTTTGTTCCTTTCCTACACAACGAATGTAGCACGAGTCTGACACCAGTGGGTTTCACAAGAGGGGGTGTCCGGGATGATGGCAGCTCCCCACGTGGGCAGCCAGGCAGGATCCAGCAGCCAGGACCCATCCCACTGGCCCAGCCAGGAGCAAGCAGCCACAGGCAGCAGAGCAGCTCCAGCCCCAGTACCAGGCTTTGGATGCCTCCCTGGGATGAGGATGGGCTGAGACTGGTTGGTTCTGTAAGCAACTTGGTAGAATTCAACTGCAATATTGGTAATTATTAGTAAATGGCTTCCTGTATGAACTATTTTCCATATTATTATTCTGGATATTACACCTTGCAAATAGTAGATGAAGGTGCACAGAAATTAACATCTGCTTTTACAAGTTCACTGTATTTGTCCATTTACAAATGCAATCTCTTGTAGCATTCACTGCATAAAACTCCAGCTTCTCAACACTTTCCTAAGAGGTTTCTCCTCAATAAGTTTTTTATTGACTAACTGGGCTCCTTACTGAGTTCACAGTACCCAGTGTGTTGCCATTATTTGCTCAATTTGTTGAAAAAGGGGACCTAATTAAAAACAATGTTTGCCAAATTATTCAGCTGGACATTTTGACCAACAATAGCAACTACTCTTTTGCATATATTGTAAGGGAGCAGAATGTAGAGGGAGTTACACATAGGAAAAAAGCCTAAAATATTTCTGCCTTACTAAACCCTGCTGTTGAGTATAGAAACAGAAAAAGAACATTACTTCATTAACAGGGTTAACATAACCTGTGTCAATATATTCTGATCCAAAGATACTGTCCTTATTATTAAATGTCCTGCAGCTGCTTTCATTAAAAATCTCAATATTTATGCTCTGGGAGGTGCCGAAGTGAAGTCTTGCTTAAGAGCAGCAACGTATACAACATTATACCTACCTTCAGCAGGAACTACTCACACTCCTGTCCTTTTTGGAAGAGTTTCAGTTTGATATTTTTATTTCCCTAAGCTTCTGACCTCACTAGGTTAAGGGCTGGCGTTTTTTGTGTTTTGGTTGGGGTTTTTATCCTTTTTGATACATGTGCCAGCTACACCGTTCCTCTAATCCTTACTTGATCTGAGGGTGGGTATACCTAACCACAGGAGTGTTCAGTGACCTCAGGGCATAGTGAATATTTTGCATGCTCAACCTACTTCCACTGTGTTAGCTGCTGTTATCTTAGGCATAACTATTACCTCAGACTTGCCGAGTGTTAGGTGTGTGACATGGCACATATTTTCCCACAATGTCCTACTCTTCCTCACAGAACTTAGTACCTCCCTCAGCCATGGGAAATACCTCTCTGTGCACCGGCACACTGAGAACAGGAGTGAGTATCATAGAACTGGCAATACCCAGTTCCTGAAGTCTCCAAGTTTCACTATAGCACAAGTAAGTCTGACTCACTGCATTTTTCATTGTCCCTCTAGGATTTGCAGGTGTCCATACGTGCTCCTCAATATGTCTTTGCAAATGAAGGTATAGGACACATTGTGGGTTGAGACTGTTGTTCCATTCCAACATCCCTCGGTTTACATTTTTCTCCATAGTAAACCAAGGAGTAACAAATTACAAGAGATTTTATTTTTAAAAAGGCTTTCGGCAACCAAGTTTCTCCTACCATCAGCACAAAGCCAGGCTCCTTCCTTCTGTGGGACAGCTTGGAGCCACTCACCAGCTGAGAGCACTCGGAGCCCTCTCAGGCCTTCGGTGCTTGTCACCATAACTTGACATAGCTCAAGTACAGGCAGGGACAGGGACACTGCTAGTGCAATAATAATACACTTAAGTATTTCGTAAAGGTTGTGACATGTCTTTTGTAATATATTTTCAAGCTTCCATAAAGACAGCAAAGCATAAACATGCTTTGTCATTAGCATTGAACCCTAGAAACAAAACATTTATAGAACAATCAGTACTGTAGCACATGGCTAAATCCCACAAATGTCACATCTGCTAACAGAAATAACGAGGCACATCAGGTCCCTGGAAAGGGAAATATTTCCTCTGTGTTGTGCAGGATGCCTGAAGACTAGGGGAAAGAGAGCTTAGAGCTGGGCTGCAGGAAGGCGATTTCTTTAGAGCCTCCCAGAGACAACCCAGCCACTCTCCCTTGCCCTGCAAATGCTTCCTTACATTTTAGTTCGTTACCTAATCTAATGGTAAGAGATTTCTGCAGTTAATATGCAGTAATCTCATTAATCTAAATTTGAGAACACAGGATCAACAATAAGTTTTATATATTGAAAATTTTGTAGTATGTCCTGAATTCTTCCCTTACCAGTCAGGAACCGCACATGAGTGACATAAGCGTGGCTTTGGAGATCTACCACACAACAGATGCACAGGCCAGGCACTAAGTGAAGGTGCAAAATCTCACTGTTTTCTAACCAGGTTAGATCAGTATCTAAAATGCTCTAAATTCTGTCGCTGAAAAGTGTCATAGCGAAGGATAACCAGGCTTAGATCGTTACGGTGTGAATGTATTTCCAACACACAATTCTGGTACTTGACATGCAAAAAAGAAGAATTGTTTACCAGTGGTGAACTGCCCATCTACACAACATATTGGCAATGTTTTAAGTCAAGCACTAGAAACCATCTGAACTTGGTCTATGTTACTGCTTCCAGTGCTAACAGTACTGGTATGGTGGAGGAATTTTTTTTGGGGGGGGGGAAGCTATTGCTGCATAATTCTTACACTAGCAGTGAATGCAATTTGCTAGAAAAATATTTCTCATAACCCTTGCGATACAATGAACAGCAGCCCTTATATGCCAGTTATGACATACCTTTACTGAAAGACTAACAAAACCAACCAGTTTTATGCAACTTTCTCGTATAAAATAACTAATTTCTAAAAATTTATCTTCTGATTAGGGTGTATCTTAAAAAAAATAATTAAAAATTAAAATTGTTTAACCTTTGAAGTTATGAGGAAAAAACAATAATTCTTTTAAATTACATTCCTGCAAACCAGATTTCACTGTATTTTTTTTCAGTAAAGAGAAAGGAAGTAAATAATTAAGCAAGCAAACAAATCAAAAACTGAAATGTCACTGAGATGTTGTCCCAGTGGTATTTGATAGAAAGAAAGTTTGAAATTGGCAAAACTTTCATAAGAAACATCTGCTAAGATTAACTGTTAGGTCTCCTATTGCAAACATAATGCTCTGTTTACATTGTTACAGAAATGTTATTTAAAGTGTTTGACAGAGAAGCTTCCGGACACAAGAAGGGAAGGAAACCTTTTTGAAGAGGTCACTGTCTGCCATATAGATTAATATTAAATGATAACATTTAGCTATCAGCCATAAACATAACAAATTTAATCCACTGCAGACTGCAAAGGACATTTGTAAAGATCAGGAGAATGGCATTTTCCTCCAATTACCAATAATGGTTTTAGACCATGAATAAATTCTGAAAGAAAAACTGTGTTCTGTGCTGATTTGGCAGTGCACATCACAGCAAAGTGAGAAATATTTAATATATAAATAATATTGAATGTATACATATATACAGACAAAAGAACCTACAAGCATGGACACAAACAGAGTAACACTCATCACTAAAAACTATGAAGAATATTTGAGAAGAGCTTGATTTATGACTGCGTGTCTCCCGTCTTATGCCCCACGACCCCCGTGTTAGACCAGAATTGTACAGAAGTTTAGACATCTCTATAGATGTCTAAAGTGCTTAAATCCCAACAGCTTTCCTAGAGATTTGGAGATAATGTTTGTGCAATCAGGAAGCTTACGTGATTCTCCAGTTGCTCAGAAATAGGGAAGAAGAAAATGGAGGTGAGGACATCTCATGTGGAAATGTATTCCTTCTTTTACTTTTAAATGTTTTTAAAATGTAGCAAGCCTATTAACTTACCTGAATCTGAACTACATGCTGAGAACAATTCATGCTGTTTGCTGAGCTGCACAGGGAGATGTCCTGACATGAAACATTGAGCACCACAAGTACCGAGGAAGGGGGTCTTCTTTCTCTGTCAAAAAGATAAACTAAATTTTGACAATTTGAACATAAAATGTGAGTTAAGGCATTAAAAAAATCCTTATTCTGCTTTTCTTCTTTTTTATTTTTTTGAGGGTAGGGTCCTTGAAGAATCAGTCTTTGTTCATCACCATATAGAGTAACTTTCAATTCTGTATTTAATTCCTAGAAAAGGTATTTCTTATAAACTGTAATATAAATAACGGTTTTATTTGTTATTTCTGTCGTTATTTTCTTCTTTTAAAAAAAATCAACGTGGAAATAAAGTCCACACATGAAAATCATAGTTTTCCAAGCCAAGAACTTTCCATGTCACAGTTCAGGTAAGAATTATTTTGTTCTCAGACAAATTACATCAGTTCATAAAGGCCAGCAGATTCCTGAACAACAGCAAAAATAGTATTATTAGAAGATAATTTCTTTAGAACTAGAGGGCAATCAGGAGCTAATGTTCAACAGTGTTCCCTTAGGGTACAAACTTTATTTACATTTTAGTAGGAGAGCAAGCTGTAAAAAATAGATTAAAACATTGCTTTCCAAAACCTACAAACTTCAGTTCCAAGAAGCTAATTACTTAAAGTCTTGCTTCAGAAACTAAAGCTGAAATTAGCCCATGATCCTGTGATAGGCTTCATTACCCCATGAGCAAATACTGCTCTGAGGTTCAAACCAGTTACAGTAAACCTGGTATAGAGCAATTGCTGTCTACAAGTCAATGTATGCAATCTCTTTCACAGCTAAAAACTATTATTCCATAATGGTTTTTTTCTTCTTAAATGTATCTGTTCTTAGAGTGTTACCATGTCCCTGGTGGGTTTTACTTGCCACTGGGATCTAGGAGATTCTGAGCATCCCCTAATACCTCAATAAATAAGGGGGTTTGGACTTTTAAAGGACCAGGGGTGAAAGTATGACCAAAAATAGTATCATGATTCAAGCATTCCCAGTGTCACAACTTGAGGAAAGTAGTGTTGTGAATGTCACAAATACCAATGTTTATTTTAATAGTGGGCATGCAGAATTATACAGAATTATACTCTATATATAGCTATGTCAGGAACACTAAAATGCCTGAGACACTCAAATACAGGTTTTTATACACTCAGTGCCCAAAACTGAAAACTGAAAAAAAAAATTCAAAAGGAAGTAAATAAACTGCATTTTTTTAACTACTGGAATATAAAAAGAATATTTGCTTTCATAGTCTGGCATTAATGCTTGAAAATCATAAGTGTAAGCAATGAAAATACGCCAAGAACAATAAAAAGAATGAAAAGGCAAACGCTAAAAAAATAATGAACCCTGTTTTGCCTTTTAATAAATGAAGTAAGGTTTTTAACATGAGTGAAGCGTTCCCTCCACAAATTTATGAGCCAAATATCCAAGGAAACTGTGTAAGAGAAGGACAAAGAAAACAGTTCCTTAATGACTTATTATTTTATTAACAGGCATCAATCATTTGTAAAACATAAAAATCTTCTTGGGACCTCAAATGTGCTATCACCAGTAAGTTGCTATATGCTTAAAGTCTTTCTTTCTCAGTGACCTGAAAGATCTTGCTTTATTTGTTGTCTTTCTGTTTCTACTTTCTTCACACATCAAAATTGGCTATCATACTGAATAAACAGAGCAGAAAAGACAAGACTGTTTTCTTTTATAAATCCAGAAATATTTCCAAGGGTTGGTCCTACAGGTTTCTGTCCCAAAGCTTTACAAGACTAGGTAGGCATTGCAAGAGGAACTTAATGAAGCTTTTTTTTCTTTTCTTTTTTTTGTGAGCTCAGGCCTCTTTATTTTAAGCCACAGACTCTGACCTGCTTGCTTTGCAATGTGTGGAAGTTACAATCATGAAAGCACTTTCTGCAATACCTCCATGAGTTTCCAGACCTAATTTCTTCATGCAGAGGAAATGGTATGTTTTCTTTAAGCAACTGTATTTTTTGTACTATGATCAGTTTTATTTGTGCAGTGATTAGGAATGGCACTCCATCTTCCTAATCAAAATGGGATGTTCGTTTTCAGTCCTATGCTTTTTAATGATGGCTGAAATTGTGGCAGTCAAACACCCAGAATTAGGGCATTGCCCATCACTAGTGTCTTAGACTTACTGAGATACAAACTAACCAAACTAAAGTTCAATTAAACTGTTAATAGAAAGGAAGTAAGAAAGACAATGTGAGTAAGGGCAATGTGAGTGTCTCTGAAGAAAAGAGATCTATTCCAGGCTTGCTTCTCTCAGCAAGACAGTGCTGGTGCTTCTTCGGGCCAAGAGCTGACATCACAGTGGACTTTACAGATTAAAGTTGCTGGCTAGGCAAGGAGGAGGGATGAGCTGCCACTAATAGTGACCAGAGAGGAGCTCTGGGCAGTCAGGTGGTGTAGCAGGTAGCAGGCTGCCCTATAGTCTGGGGCAGAGCCAGACCTACAAGCAGGTCAAGCTAAGCTATGGCTCTTTGTTGTTTACGCCACTTCTTTGGGTACTTCTTTGGCAAATAAACACAACTTTGTTTTGGAGAAGCTGTTTTCTGAGTCACTTTAATTAACTGCTGTCACAACAGAGATAAAGGGTGTATATGTGCCAAATCCAGTTAGGCCTGTTGAGTTAACCCTGCTGGCAAGCAGGAAAGTTGAAGCCTTGAGATGTAATCTGAAATTGGGAGCATGTATGATTCCCCCAAGTGGGACGAGATAGCCAAGATCATCTGTCTCCCAAATGTTGCCTTAATGGGAGACAAAAATAGGTCACCTTTCTGGATGACCACAACTGCAGTAAGGAAAGGAGAAGGGACCTCTTGCTGTATCCTTTAGGCAGGAGAAGAAAATAAGTTTCCTCTGCTCAAAAGATGGGAAGTTGAAGAGAAGACTATGTCTTCTTCTACCAGCTAGAAAGAAAGGCATGAAGAGGTGTTTCTATTCTTCTGTCAATGGGTTATTAAAATAACAATCCCTTGTGATTACATCATGGATTATTGTCCTAGAAAAGAAGCTTTTGCAGGTGTTAGCAACATAGGGTGTTTACAAAAGAATCAGCATGGTGCAAACCAGCACACTACACACTGGACAGGGATAGGTGCCATAAGAAGGCAGAAAACCTCTGTCTACTCCACTGATGGCACCTTTTAGAATTTGCTGGGTTTGCGCTGAAATAAAATCAAGTAAAAATCTAAAAACCAAAAAGTTTCTCAAAGATGAAGTCAATACTAACTGCTTCAGAGAATTGACCACAGTTCTATGTACTTCCACAGGAACAAGTTATTTCTCTCTTCGTCTTTTCCTGGTACATTCCTCTGTCCCATTGGTGACACATACTTGGGTTTTCCCAGGACCTGAGGACTCTGTGTGGGATGGTTGGACCATCAGAGCCATTAGAAGTGTATACAGGTTATTTCTACTGAGCAGTGGTACAAGAAGTACCTCTTTGCCATCTCCATGGAGACCAGTGACATGTATGAATGAATGTTTGGTGTCTCGCCTGAGGAGGTTGATATCCCCGCTCAGTGTTTTCATTTACATAAAGGAGGCTGCTGGTTTTCAGCCAGCTCTGGGACTCCTAAATTCTGTGAAGGCCTCTCAGCTCAATCCAATAGAAAAGTTAATTCCCTCATCTGGGACAGAAAACTGCATGAAGTTTTTCAGTTCTGTAGGCAAACATGAATATTGCAACCCCAAGTGGGAGGGACCAAAGCTACTTCTATGGAGGGAGAAGAGGTATGGTGAAAGACATGGAAAACATAGGGAAACTAGGAAAATGTAGGGAAACTAGGAAAATGTAGGGAAATTAGGAAAAGATGAGTAGACCCTCAGAAAGCCAAGATTGCTGCTCCTGTTGTCACAGCAGGTGTGGAGGTGGGGTTAACCCTTCTGACATTACTCCTACTGTAGACCCCCCAGTATTTTGCTGGGACAATATCAGTGTTAGTCTGGCTTTTGGGGCTCTCTTCCAGGCAGAACAACCCATCAGTCTGCCATCACAACAGCCTGATTTGCCTTTGCCTCAAGCCAGTCTGATCCCCTTTTACCTCAGCACCTGCCAGCATGTGCTCCTTGCTACCGACTTTCCTTTTGTTTTTTAAAGAAAAATGTTATTTTCTGATAATAATTGGATTTCAAAAGCTGGGGTTTTTACAGTATTCTGATAGTATAACATTTACAACAAAGCCTAGAGGGCTGGCAATTTCACTTAGACCAAAGACTCAAACCTGTGCCAATGGTTTCTAGTGGGCCAAACAAGTGATTTTCTTTGATACGGCTTTTGAGAAGGGTTAAAATTTTGTGTTTGCAAAATGACATTAACTATAAATGATTAGAGTTTCTAATTGTCACTGAAATGCCATACGTAGCTATGTCCAAACATCAGTCTCCTATTGTTCAAGCCTATGCTCCTGCAAATTTGTGTTGTTTTGCTAATTGAGCTTTGTCTTTATTTGGCTGAAACTTGCTGTGACTGGAAGGGTTATTCCGGGGCTGTACAGAAGCCAAAATATAGAGGCTTGATTCCAGCTGGGAGCTATAATTGATATTATTATCTACAATGCAAATAACTATAACTCAGTGTACTTCCTTTTCAGTAGGTTTTTCTTGGCAAGATGAGTTGACCCTTACTGTTGAATTATTAATATTCTCCCCATTTAAAATATATAGCACACTTCTTTATTCCACTAACATGACAGTCTACTCAAGAGCTTAGCCAAATAAGGCCAAGTTCTTGCACATTCTGAACCTGTATAAAGCACCCCATTAGGACCTGCATGATATCAAAAGATTATGCTGTCAAATTTTGTAAACTGATAACAAACTACATATTAACGAATCAGTTAATTATATGAAGATCACAAATTTGGAATAATTTTCCAGTAAGCCTAGTGTAATCTGGATGCAAACAAACTGCAAGCAAAGTAAGAACAAGTAATAAATCGACTTGCTCAGTATAAACAAACCTGAGGTGAAGAGACTACAAATTAGGCAAAAAAAGAGGAACACACAGTGGTTACAGGCTGAGTGGTAGCAGGAAGACAATGTGCTCGCCCACGCGCTCGCCAGAGCATTTGCCTCAGCAGCATTCCAGCTACCACTGGCAGAGTTCAGAAGCTGGGTTCCAAACTGCTCCTTCAGGGTGAGCTTCATTCCTCTGGAACAGAGAGACAGGATTGCCACTCCTGTAAGGAGATGGGCTCCCAGTCTTTGGGAAGGGAAATGTTCTTAAAAAAAAGACAAAACTTTCTTCTCTGAGTGATACTGGCTTCATCAAAACTGGTAAAATTTGCCGAAAACTAACTAGATTTCATATTAATTGCCAATATTTCCCCAGATAGTGTCTTTGGAGAATAGGCGGTCTCTCCACAGAGTAGGAGGTGACTCCAATACAGCTTCACATATGCCTATAAAATGGAATTTCTGCTTCCATGGGCTCAGTTTCATCTGTAGAAATCTCTCTGAATGTAGGGCATTTGTCTGCAATTTTATTTCCAGTGACCTAGAGATTTGCTTCTATAATTTTGTTAGGTTGCAGATAAGCAGTCTGGGGAAGGAGAAGAAGGATTTCTGTTCCACTACATGAGGGATATTTTGCTGTCTCTTTTTGTTTCCAGTTGCTAAATGGTATAGTTAAACTATGTTTGGATTACAGTGCATACTATATTACATAATATTTCGTAATTAGCAGCTAAAATGTATCTCTAACTCTTTACAGGAAAGCCAGCACTTTCTAGCCATAGGGATGTTACATGCTTGAAAATTAATTGGACCATCACAATGAAAGTAGGAAACATTCAGGGGGACAGTGTCAGGCAGCACTGTAACTGAGAGAACACATGAAGAGCTCTTCAGTGGATGCCTCTCCTATCACAGCAGAAGTTAAAGGGAAATTTGGCAGGGTATCCTTGGTCCCCCCCCGAACTGCAAGTCCCTCACATTCCAGAGAGGCTGGTCGCAATGCTCCTGTCTCACAGATTCTCTCTCCAGCTTCTCATACCCCAGAGTGCCCAAGAGATCAAATATCACCATTGCTCTTTCTTCAGAATCTCCCAGTATTTCCCAAGCTGAATATTCAGCCTTGTACTCCTTTTTTTCCAGTGTTCCTCCATTCGTTCCATTCTTCCTTCTCTAACCCACCCAGGCCTAAGCTCACTCACCCCATATATCCTATTTCATTCTTCTTGCTGGCCTTATGTATGCCCTCTTTTCAGCTCCCTAAACCCTACTTCAGTTCTGGTTTTTCTCCAACCTGCTGTCCTCAGCCCTGCCTCAAAGCACCTCCCATTTGCAACTCCTTTTTCCCTCATGGCTTTGGGCGTTCCCATTTATCTCAATTCCCAGGTCCTTCTGTTCTGTTGTAAAGCTCCCAGTCAGAGGTTCTACATTTGCAGTATGTGGATGAGGTGCTCATCTTCAACCTGTTATATTACAGGTTGGCACTTCCTTCTACCTCCTATCTATCTGAGAACAGCCTGATATTCCCAGACTTGCTTTGTCTGGGTAAGACTTCAATAAATAATAAATAAATAGCACGCAGGGACTAAAATATTGTTAACCACAATGGACATAAAGCACAGAAAAGAAGGACCTGTCTGAGAAAAAAATTACTATGTGGTAGCCAGAGGAATGTGGAGACAGTGGCTCATTTCATCATGAAGTCTGCCTGATGAAGTAAAGTAGGGCCCCTGAGGTGGATGCTTTGGGGAAAGAAAACAGCTGAGAAAAATAGCTCCTGGTTATATAGTAGTGTGTACCTGTTTCTAGTATGCTGGCAAGTCAGAAGCTACACTCAGATTTCTTTGGGCAATGCCAGCTCTGAAAGGAGAGGTGTCCAGGCAGGACTCGCTTCTGCATTTCTTTTCCTGTTACACTAAAACATCCTTGCCCATGAAAGTCTTCCCCTGTGATGATCAACAGAAAATAAATGCAAGGCAAGAAAGGGAAAGGCTCTGGGGACTTTCCTCCCTCTGCCATGCAGAGGAAGTCTGTGCCTTCCTTGAGCCCTCCTGCTTTCACAGGAGATCCCAAAGAATTAATGCTCAAGTTATTGTTTTGGTGGCTGACCTTGAGACTTCCATTTGTAGGTTTCCTTTTTTTATTGGCCAGAACAGTTTTCCTCATTCCTTTTTCTTCACTAACTGATCTAATCTGCCAAGTGATGGACATTTGTGAGCAATGAAAGCTGAGGACCCTGAGAACAGCATGCCTAGAATGTCTTCACAGAGCTTTGCTAAGACAAGGATGTTGCTGACATTACTGAGCTGGTGGCAAACATCATGTATGCATACCTCGAATTTCTTATCAAACTAGAGCTTCTGCACTCAAAGCTACAAGGAAAGAGAGGCAATTAGCTTTGCAGAGTGGTTTAGTGCCACATGCTAAGACAAAATATTGCACACCCTGATAAGTTTTAAGTCTTATTTGATCATTAAGCCTAGCTAATGCTATATATTAGAATATATTTCTCCGGCAAAGACGTCAGCTGGATCTCTTTCTCTGCAGTGGCGTGAGTGCTGGTCAGGCCTGCAGCAGTGCTAAAAAGTAATAGATGAGCATCTCAGCAGTTTGCAGGCAAGATCAAGATTCAGAAGGTCTCCATGGGATGTGTCAAGGAAGTGAATAAATGGCCATTTTCAGTTTCCATGTCTAAATTCTGCCACATGAAATTCCATAGCTCTCCCACAGAACCATTGTCATTCCCGTCAGTCTTTAGTTAATAAATCTGTTAATCTTCTGTAATCATTTCAATGAATAACAAGGTGATTGTACTACTGAAAAATGCCAAGGCACCTGGAACTGGCAGAAAGCTTTGAAGCAAATTTTTAAACTTTACTAGAGCCTGTTGGCCAGGAAGAAACAGTCAAACGACAAAGCACATTAGAGAAACCCAACGCATGTATCTACTGGAAATGCTATGCTCCATCCCATTCTCATTTCATTTTACTCCTGAATAAATGTTTTGAATGTGGAAAAAGGCTTTAGAAGTTATGGGGTGGTTTGAGATACCACAAGAGTAACAGACACTGCGACTGAACAGCACTTTTCAGCACAAGTGCCATGCTTCCTTTGTAATAATCTCACTCAATCCGTGTTTGAATATCATTAGACCATGAAGATTTCATACTCTGCAACCTGCATTAACTACCTGTGAGAATATTTTGTTCCAATTGTACACAGACACTAAATAAAAATGCACAAGGGAAGTACTTCAAGCAAATTGAAAAGCATTTTGGGGGGAGAACTGCCTAACTCCCAGGAATGAGAACCGAGAGTGAGAAACTTTCTCTTACAAGGTTTTTAGGGGGAAAGGCAGAAGCAGAGAACATTCTTCCTCTAGTAATCATTTTAGCTCTAGTGTTTCAACTTTGACCTCAGAAAAAAGGGCAATGAGAGAAAAACTAAGCCAACCTATTTCTCCATTGGTAAATGACTTAATCATTAATGTTATAGCGGAAATATCTGAGATTGCTTACAAGGATCCGGTACTACAGAATAGAGTTTAAAAAAAAAAAATCCCCAGATTCTGTTTTCAAAAAGGAGCACAGTTTTGTGGCATTTGGCCAACATTTTCAAGATTAGGTGCCTGATGGCAAGCACTTAATACCAGGGGCCTGGTTTTCAGAGCTGTTGATTGTTACACAAATCTCACTATGTCTGTAGTTTGCTGTGCCTCTTGCCATTCCTGGAAATCACACTGCTTATCTGTATACATCACATTGAACGTGTGTCTCTGGCCCAAGGTACTTGAGTCTGAAAGGGTTTTTCTCATAACTCCACACCTGAAAAATCCAAGGCAGGGAACCAGGTGTACCTGTTCATTCCCTGACCTTGCTAGTTTGCTTCCCAAGATTATTGAAAATGTACCTGCAGTTCTGCAGTTAGTGAAGTGCAAGTAGGCACCACAAACCTATTATGGGCTCCAGCCATCCAAAACACATGCCACACAACTGCTTGTATATTCAGAGCTGCTTTGTTAAAGCAAATAGTAGTATGATGTAATTAGCAGTGGCAGATATTAGCTACCACTTTCAGACATTTATAGCCCCTGAACTCTTATCAGCCATTTAAACTAGCACAGAAACGTTTCCTTTACAGCTACTGTACATAGAACTCCAGACTTTGAATATATGCATGCAACAAATGTGATCTCCTGTATCTGCAGTATAATTTCTGTCATAGACTATGTTTGTGCAACTGGTCACAATCTTCCTCCTGTTCATATTTTTCATATTTTCCTTTATGACTGATTTCCATTTTTCTTGAATATTCATAGCATATATTTATTACAACACCTGTCTCTGCATTTTTTCAGTCCCTTCACTTATCACATTTTGCTCACCATAATACCAATAACCAGCATTACTTCAGCATTGTTTTTCTCCTCTCTTTCATATGCTCTTCAAAGGTTAACTTACCTCAGTGGCTTACAGAGCCAGTGTCTCCCAGAGAACACAGCCAGGCCATGGAGACAAATGGGTTTAGGGGAATCATTCTGCACAAATCCTGAAATTGACTTCAGCTAGCAGTTTCACACTGAAACGATGATTAATATGTGGCTTCTTGTCTCTCGAACAAGAACAGCAATGCCTGGAGGCAGTATGATCTACTAGCACTTGCTTTCACTCCATTCTCATCCAGAAAAGCAAGGCTTGGATGCTCAGAAACATCCATTCTAATATACTTGTGGGACTTCGTGCCACAGAAGATGTCACTAAATTAATATGTAATAAAATGACAGAGAGTTAAAAAAATACATAAGGTATGTGTCTCAGTCAAATGAATATTTCCTTAACTGAGCAGTTAAGAAATGCAGTCATAAGAAAACCTTCATGAGACAGCTATCCTGTAAGTGTTTTTCTCCTCCTTGGGATTCCAATCTTTTTCAACACTGAATACCTACAAGTTGATATTAAGGCTTTTATAACTGGTGAGAACTTGTGCAGAGTGCTGTGTCTTATTTATGTACATGCGAGGGTTTTTTGTGAAGAAACAGATCCGGTTGAGGGCAGTTCAGTGCTATTACAGTGGCATAAGAGACTAGTCCAAAATAATAAACACTTTGAAAGGATAAAATGATGCTAGTACAAAGCACTCTGTAAACATCTTTTATTCCTCAGATGTTCCTGTGCCAGTTTCCCCTCCCCACTTTATAAACCAGGCTGTCCAAGGCCACACAACAAGTCAATAGCTGAGCCAAAACAGACATCGCATGCTTGAATTCCGGTTTAGAAACCCAAATGTATCTCTCCTCTTTTATACTTCACCTCTCTTTCCACACTGTGACCACTACTCAAATCCCTCCTTTACTAAAGAATATAGAAAGAAATGTTGTTGAAGCCTTTTAACCCCTGTGCTTAGCAAATCCAGTCCCTGGGCTGCCAAGGAACTTTGCAGAACTCGGTGCTCTACAGTTTTGCAGTCTCCATAGTTCAAAGTAACTTTAACCCCAGAAAACATCAGATATTAATTTCTTTTTCCATATCTGAATGGCATCTGAATTCACACAAATTCTATCCCCTTAGCAACAATTTTGCTTGGTGACTTGAGGGGGACAAGCAACCTTAGGGAGAACAGATTCCCAAGAACACAAGTAAGCAGTAAAACTAATAGAGCTGCCAGAAGGGCAACTACAGCATTTCCCAGGCTGAAGACATGTCTAGGTTCACAGTCATGCTGTTATCTTCAAAGACAAAGTCACTTGATTGTTTCTATTCCTTCATCATAGCAACAGCTTCCTTTCCGCGCAGTTCAGCAATGACATCTTGCATCCTCCCTTGCCATAAAATACATCCCTGCCTGTAGCATTGTGCTGATGAAGAATTCTGCTTTCCTGATTGATTGCCAGCCAAGACTGCTCAGATGCAAGTAAGGGTGATTCAAGCTTTTGGATAAACAATCTTAAGTTCCTGCATACCTGAATCTGAGCCAGATTCCTGCAATAGCATTGCTCACTAGAGTTAGCTACCATCTCTAGATCCCAAACAGCATTTGAACTAAGCTCTCTTGAAAGGATGTCAGTGTTGAGATAGATCATTAGTACAAATAGAGAACAATCTCCAGCTTTGAGTCTTTGGTAACATATAAGGCTACACACTTCTTGTCTGTATTTCTAATACAGACTTTCTGTTTAACATTTGTCTACTTCATGTATCAATGGCACATACTTTGATAAATGAAAAGCATTAATGTGGTGCCTTTGATGAAGCAGCTGGTATATCTAGCTTTAGTTTAGCCTGACTCCTATCAAAGACTCCTTTAATTCTAACCACAGATGTGCAGAAATAAAGAGGATGATTTTTGTTATTACACTTGGAGGGGCTCACAAGCTCTATCAAGGCCCTAGCATATTTGCACGTTCTTCCTCCACTGTTCTTTCATATTTTTTCTCAAATTTTTATCTGAAGTACACTTATTGCACATCTCAGCCAGACAAGGTGAAATCTGTTTGCACTCCTTCTATGGTCCCAAGCTAGAAAAAAGCTTTTCAACATATACCTATCCCATAGGCATGAGTAGGACGTTTTCTAGAGGAAACCTTCTTGCAGAGCAGAGAATCCATCATGCTTGGTGTGATCATTTTTGCATGAGCACAACACAAGGAAACGTTGTAGTCTTTCATTCCCTTGTACTTGGTACTGGTGAGGCCACATCTCAAAGCCAGTGTTCTGTTTTGGGCCCGAAAGAAAGATATTGAAGCACTGGAGCATGTCCAGAGAAGAGAAAGGAAGCCAGTGAAGGGTCTGGAGCACAAGTCCTTTGAAGAGCAGCTGAGGGAGCTGGAGTTGTTTAGCCTGGAGGAAAGGAGGCTCAGGAGAGACCTTATCACCCTCTACAATATCTGAAAAGAAGCTGTAGCCAGGTGGGAGCTGATCACTTCTCCCAAGTAACAAGTGACCAGACCAGAGGAAATGGCCTCAAGTTGTGCCAGGGAAGGTTTAGATTGGATATTAGGAAAAATTTCTGACTGAAGGGGTGATCAGGCATTGGAACAGGTTGCCCAGGGAAGTGCTCAAAAGGATTGTGGATGTGACACTTGGGGAAATGGTGAACAAGGTGGTGCTAGGCTAATGGTTGGACTCAATGGCCTTAGAGGTCTTATACAACTGTAATGATTCTATGATTTTATGAGTGTGGTAAATGCAGAGGGCTGGAAGTGGGACCTCAATCAGATCTGGGCTTGTCCAGAGCTTTCTGAAGGACAAATGAAAGGCAATGCAAGACAAGGCCAAGTATGCTGTGCAAATGCTATTCTTTTGTTTGTCTGTGTTTCAAAGGAGGCTGTTCAGGGCTCAGAGGTTCAACCACCAGAGCTGGTTGTCAAAAGTCAGTAAAATGAAGAATTGGTGTTATCATCAGAGGTATAGTATCTTCTGCTGTTCTCCTGAAGATTTTATAACCTCACTTTAAAAGTTCATCACCTTTGTAGCACTGTACAGTGGCAGTTAGCTAAATGGCATCTGTGAGTCTGGTCAAGGGCCCACAGACTGTGAGGGTTTTCAGAATTCTTAGTGCTTTTTTTTCCCTGCTTCCATTTGCCTGGGAGTAAAGTACTTGATTATTAGCAACTGCAGAATACATTTATCTGAAGAAGGAAAGTGAGGCTTTGAAAGATAGGGGGGCGATCTACCCTAAAGGAGCACGAACTGGACTTAGACATGCTTATGTACCTCATATGGAAAACTTACGCAGATGTATCACTGCTGTAGCTTTATCAGTTCCTGGAGTTAAAGCAAAAGCAAGTCTTTTGCATGGCATGAGATTTAAAATTGTTGGGTTTTTTTAAAAATGTATTTATTCTCAAACAATGTTTTTATTATGTATTGGAGATAATTTAGTACAAATTTAAAAACTCAAGAGTGGCATGAGACAGGAGTCACGTCCAGTGTTAATGCTGAAAGATCATTGGCAAGCACAAGTCCGTTTAATAAAAAAATGGAAACTTCACAGAGTTTAAGATATCTTCTTATCTTTTGCTGTTGAATGACCAGCAAAAGGAAGGGAAGTGACTCACTGTCACTGAAACTAAATGGACGATTCATACTTTGTTCAGTTATGAGGTTAACTATAAATTATTCAGGAAAAGTTGTTTCCTGACAAAGAAACTGGCCTTTTGTGTTCACAATGTCCTAGCAGTCCTAACAGATAGCACCTGTATGCAGAAGAAGGAATTGAGATCCATTGCTGAAAATTTAATTTGTTGCTATCAATCTATCAAAGAAGGTTGTTCAAAATTTTAGTTCTGACTGTGAAAGAAGACGTCATGAAATCCCAGCAGTTTTGGTGCCTGGGCTGTGCATAAGTACAATTTTCAAAAAGGTCATATCTAAACTTTCTAGAACACAGAAATACAGAATATTTTCTCAGATGACTGTGAGGACTTAAAAAAATGCCACCAGCAAATCTTCACCATTTCTTGAAGCAGGTAAATCTCAGGCTGTGTCACAATATTTCAAACTATTCTTGAAATAGTACAGGAATAAAGTTGAAATAAAATGTAGATGTTAACATAGTCTTTTACTTGCTTAAAAGGCCAGTTTTGCATTGAAGTCAGCAGAAATGCAAGATGTCATGAGCATTTTCAGCAGTACAGCATAAGCACTCGAGCTGTTTGAAAGGCGCTGGTAGCCAAAACAAGCATGACGAGACACAGTTCACAGGGTGCCACAAATACTCAGGTGTTCAGGGGGCCCCTCCTGCCCTAGAGAAACCATGTCACTGTTCTACCAGCCCAGCTGAAGGCCATGCTGGGCCCATGCATTAAAGAGCTTCCATAAGTTGTTGTGGAAGCAGGATTCAGCACAATTCTCTAGAATTTTAAAGGGGTAGAAAGTGATTAATGTTAGAAAGTGATTAATCTTAGCATAAGCTCCTGACGTACTCAGACACCAGCTGGATGCAGCCATCTGCACGAAGGCTGGCTCCCCCAGCCTGGGAGAGGAACTGTCAGAGCATGGGGAGGAGCTTGTGTACATCAGGAGTGTATGCTGAAGGGGCTTCTTTCCTTTGCTCTTTCTCCACAGGGAGAAGGAAATCTGTTGTACCTTGGAAGGGAAGCAGGGATGCTAAGCTGCTATGAGCTGTTAAAAAAAAAGCAAACCCAAACCAAAAACAACCAGGAGTACTTTATAAAATGGTTTGAGCTGTAACAGAGAAAGGAAAGAATTTGAGATCCCATGGGTAACTCCTGGAAAGACTTCTTTTGGCTTACATCCCTCAACTCAGATTACTGACCATGAGAGCTGTAGAACTTCTGTTCAAACTTATTCTTGAAGTCACCTTCCTGAAAATTGTATATAGCAGGATGCAATAAGAACTCTGTATACCTCTTTGCGATCTCAATTATTGTTCTCCCTCTAAAGAGGAAATTATAATATCTGATTTTGCTTTTGGTTTCTAGGTGGATTAATTTAAATGAATCATTGAACAAAGAGTCTTGTAGCCCTAACATCATATCCACTTGAGTACCTCAACAAGCTCCATGGACCTTGGTTTAAGTAGTATATTTATTTAATATGCATGAGAGTGAATTTTATCCCTTGTCTACAATAAAAGCCATTCTTTAGCAGCATGTGAAAAACTTCACAGTCTTGACATGTTCTTTGCCCTCACTCATTTAACTAACACAGTAATATTGCCATGTAAATAAGTTACATTTCAATAAGTTACATGGTATAAATACTACAATGAGAACAAGCTAATAAGTTTTCCAAATGAACTTCACCCTTTTTTGAGGCTACAAAACCTTCTTGTGTTTTGGGGATTTAAAACAAAAAAAAAGGTCATCTTCTCCATCACCTCTGCAGATAAAGATGACTGGTACATACTTGTAACGAGTGTGTGTTTGCTCTAAGTGTTGTAGAAATTCCTTACTTTCCTCTCAAGGAAGGTGTTGGAGGCCTGGCACAAGCACCCAGAGCACCTGTGCAATCTCCACACAGAAGGTGCCAAAATCTTGTCCAGAAGTAGCCTCAGCTGATGTTTAAAGGCATGACCTACTCTCTGTATGAGAGTTTGAACTAGGAAATACCAGAGATCCCTTCAGACTCTTTAAGATTTGGTGGGTTTACAGTATTAATTTCAACTTTCTCTCAGGCATGTCCTTTACAGCTCTGACCTGTGCCCATCATAATGACAGCCTCATGCAACATGTTTAGAGATGGGGAAAAACTCATTCTTGCAGTCTAAAGAAAGAAAGGTAAGACATTAAGTGAACTCTCCCCTTCTTTCCAACTTCTGCTTTTAAAATGGATTTGTTTCCCCAAAGGAGAAGAAAAATCTGGAAGCGAGACATAGCCAAATTCTTCCTAGCCTCCTTCTGCCTTAACTTCACAAGTAACTTTCTGAGAAGAAAAATGGTGAAAAGGTTTCTTACTTGGCAAGTTCTTATCATTTTCTCTAAACAGTACATGTACACACAGTGCCTCTTCCTCCTCTCAGCTGGAGATTCCAAATATTCTAGATTATTATGTGACACAAAATAAGGCAGCAAATCGTGATTCTAACAAGTGACCAGGGGTAGTCATCTCAAATGTTTCTCTGTCCTTGCTCAAAAGAGATGTGGCTAAGCAGACCCCACATGGCAAGTACCCCCAAGTGCTGCAAGGAGACTCTACTTTCAAACAAGAGGAATCATCTGTTTTGAACAGCACTTACTCTTTTAAATTCTCCTCTGCTGTATTTTTTTAAATCAAGCTGTTTTCCAAAAAGCTTCTTTTATTTTCTTTGACCACTTCTTCACATCAGCAAGCTCTCTTGTAAAGACAATGTTTTTCAACTGGATTAACCCAAATTAAGCATTCAATTCACAGTGAGACATTGAAGAAAATGGCCCTGTTTTCTGAAGAGCTCCCAGGAACTTAACCCATACAGGATAAAATAAATTTATGAGCAAGTGCATTTGATTTAAGTACTTCATTTTGAGAATTTGAGCACTTAAGTTTAGGCTTGTATTTTTCCTTAAATTAAAAGAAATCTGAAGTGTCAGGAGATGTTGCACACTGGCTAATGTAAAGCTGTCCAGATCAATTTGTCCTACTGTACCAAAATACAACACTTTTTAGCAATCTCGTGGTTTCTCTTTGTAAAAGCTGCCTATAGTTAGATCTAATATTAATCCACAAAGCTCTTTGCTTTTAAAAAATACCACAAATCACTAGCTAGTGTTAGTACAAGCCGAATTTTCTGCCCCTTGT
>NW_024581770.1:0-10150 GCF_017639235.1 Corvus kubaryi
TTCTTGTAATGCCTCACAACAATGCCTTGATTATCTCCACCTTAATTATTCTGATGGCTCTGCAGGACCATCTTCCAAGACAGAGAGTACATGAAAGGAAAAGCGAGTAAACAGCTGAGAATAGCATAAAATAAGATGAAAATGCATTTCTCAGAATAAAACAACTTAAAAATGAACAGACAGAAACTAAAAATGTGCCAGGCATATGTAGGAGCATTTTAGCAGAAGGCCATTTTTAGCAACAGACTGCACAACTTGCTTCTTGTCCTTCAGTCCACACAGCATCAGTGATCTCTAAAGGAAAATCTTACAGCTATTACTGCTTTCGGGGTGCTAATGAATACCTCAGGAACCACTGTGGATAACACTTGGGTTTATATCTCTGGGGGTAGTGGTGTTGATTCTTCTCAACTGCAGTCCTCCCTGTTAGCACTGAACTGGCTGGGCACTTTTTTCTTTTAAAGAAAAGTTAAGCATTTACTTTTCTAAATCATCTGCAGTCAGCAAATATATTCTGAACAAAAGGAACAAGTCCTTTTGCTCACTCATGCTGCAGCAAAAATACTTCTGCAATATGTCAGCATGCTTAGGAGGCTGCTTCTTATCTTTTCCATGTTTTATAGAGTAGAGCATCCTCCTACATCTCTGTTCTTTCTAAATATTTAGGTTACAAGAAAGGTTTATGATATGCAGCAAATATTTGCCTTCACTGTGCTGCTGGCCTATTCTTCACTACTGTGTGATTATAAAAAGCCTACTGTAACTTGACAAAAACTAAATATAACTTCCAACATTGGTACATTGCTGGGGGAGGAAAAGGAGAACTGTTGTATATTTAATAAGCTGCAGGAAGCAGAAAAAGAATGGAAGTGTAAGGCATAATACACGGCAGTAGTATTTCCTGAAAACTGTTGGCTCATGCCATGGGGCTCGTAATAACTAGTTTCCTGCCTGCTTTCTTGGGATGAAGCAGCTGTTTGTTTCATTAGCCAGCTTCTGCACAGGACTGGCTCAACTCTACTCTAAACATCACCCATCAGGACTGTGCACAGTAACACTTTGAGGGATAAAGTGACTTTTATCAGCTATCCAAGAAAGAGTGTATAAGAAGAAAAAAGTTGCTTCAATCCTGTCCAGCAACTTTTAGATAAAGTCAACCCACAGGGGACATAAGGTCCCTGCTCTAGACACCTTTTGAGGCTAACTCATGACCTTCCTCAGTGTCCTAAAAGGGTTACAAAGCAGCAAGCACGAGAAAACATCCTCACTGAACACTCTTCTTCCATGCTAAATATTCTGGTATCTTCCATGCACTTGTGAATAACTGTAAGGAGGACAGTAACACTCAGCACAGAAAAAGATGGAGCCAAAGTCAGAAAAGCCCAGGAAAAGGCTCCCAGATGATGCACTTGCCCAGCAAAGTGTACTCAGTTCCTGCAGTCTTTCAAGACTGCAACCTGAAACTCCTCTTCTATTTCTTATTCTTCCACCATTCTCATCCTCCAAAAGATTAATCATAGTCAATTAATTTCAAAGGGAAAGGAGTGTGCCAGATTCTTCATATCAGGTGGATAAAGGAAGTGGCAGTAAAGCAACTAAATGGAATTTCAGCAAACTTGGAAAACAAGGGTGTGTGGAACTTACAGGTTGTGTAGAGCCAGGCATGAGTTACATAGCACTTTTGTCTCCATCTTTGATGAATTTCAACTACAGTTAAAAAATAAAAGAGTATCCTAATGTTGTGCATTTGCATAGAAGCAGATACTGTTGCTATTGACAAAGGATATGTCTGCCAATAAACTACTACAAACTGAGGCCAGACTGTCTGTTACTTATCTGTAATTTTACCTTCAGTGTCCTGAGTATCCCTGAGCCAAGTCCAGAAAGAAAAACTGTGGTGATCTGTTCACCCATGGCTTTTCCTATCCCATATTGCTCCCCCCCAACCCGCTTTTCCCTGCCCCTAGCCCTGGCCACTCCCTCCAGTTCTTCCTATTGGTTCCTGTACCCGAACCCCGCCCAGGTACTGCCCCATAGCCCCTGAGAAAATCCCCTGCACCCGCATCAGGAGGTCTCTCTGCCTCTGGGGGTCGCTGGGACAAGGTGTAAGATTTAAAGTCCTCTGAAACCCTCATGGGGAGATCCTTCTCATCTCCTTCGCCGTCACTGTGTTGTAAGGCTGGTAGCTACCGGAGCAAAAGTGCGGAGCCGTCCGAAATGGACTGCGGGAGGATGGAATGGCTGCCCTGCCCTAAGCAGCTCCGCTGAGCTCTCAGGGAAAGCTGCAGCTTGCTAAACTAAACCTAGCACTACAACAAAAAAGCCCACATTTTGCAGGCTTGAAGCTGCCACTTAGTGCACTAGATTGATGCTGTAAATCTGAAAAGGGAAGAGGTAATGGAGGAAGAGCAGAGGCATTATATCAACATTCAATTAACAAGCCAAATAAAATTATCTGTGATAAGAAAATATATTTAACCTCACTCACACCATGAGGCCTTTCAGTATTTCTTAATGCCATGAAAGTAAACTAAGAAAGCCCTACCTGTAATTTACTTGCTTGTTTTTCCCATGAAACACCTGAGAGAAAATTAAGATTGGATAAAAGAAATAAAGCAATGTAACTCAAGACTTTAGCAGACTGGAGGTTTTCTCAGTCTCTCAAACATTCGTGGCACATTTTCGCAGAACTTGGTACTGCTTGAACCTGGAGTCAGAACACTGACCTGCAGAGGAGCAGGTCTCTAGAAGAGGCACAGGCATTCACCAGTTCTGTACTCTTAGGCTGCAGTGATTTGGATTCTTCCTATGAAAGAAACCTGTGGTGTCTAGACCATACTACCAAATTGTTACAAAATATTTGCTTTCTATCACAAAGTAAAAATATGTGCAAAAAGCACACAGTACATAAGCTCAGGCCCTGGTGTAAAAATGAACAGATTGTCTGTGTCAGACTCACAAAAAAATATGTACTATCCCTACTTTGAGCTTTTTTTAACCTTGAAGCTTTATAAGGATAGATATATTCCACTGGCAAAAAAAATCTTAATAATATGGATAGGTTGAACCCCACTAGCATTGCTCTGGAGTGATTCTTTCCAGCCAGGTCACACAGCTCATATCAGGCACATTTAAAGTCACTTCAGAATAAATTACAGCAAGTTATCTCTTCCACCAGCCACTCCTCAAGCTAAGCACTTTCTGTCTCAGTCACGCAAGTTAGGAAACTGAAATGCTACTACAGCATTTCTTTATCTCATCCTATTTTAAAGATAAAACACATTCATTTTTATCCTGGGACCTACGGAAGGATTAGTGGGAAGGAAGAAATGGCCACAGTGGAAGGATGTTACATATTGTGTGCATCTATGATGGGGTACATGCAATCAGGGGAACACGTGCACGGTGCACTTTTTTCTTCCCTTAGCACTACTAACTATAAGCAATTCTGTTGAGGGATGCCACTGGAAGGACCTGTCTTCCTGGGATTCTACACCATGCCCTTCAGTCCCAAGCCTCGCAGACTGCTAAAGCTTCTGAGCACTTCTAGAAAAATTTTGCAATGTTGTATATCTCTTTTGTCAGACTCAACAGTGAGCAAAGTGGAAAAGAGCCACTGACATGAGGAAAAGGCAAGTTCTGCACTGAGATAGTTTCACATTTGAGAGAAAGAGACCTTCTAGGTTGAAGCAGTAATAGTATTTCAGGCACAACTGAAAAATGCTGATTTAGGGGAAGTAAAACACAATTCTGAGGCTTGATGCTATTTATCTGGAATTTCCCTCTAACAGGAGATAACACAGACAAGAACAACCTGCCAGAATTTCAACATGCCTATTTTTCACCTCCTCAATTTTCAGCTTCTGCTCTCCTGTCAGCCAACTTGCTACAGGCTGGAGACATTAAGGTCTTGAGACTCCCCATCTTGGAGCATCAGTACAGGAGCCTGTCTGAAATCTCAGCTTTAATGCTCTTTAAGCCTACACCAGTGAAATTATCCAGAACTTTTCAAAAAGCAGCTGTGAAAAATAAAGTTGATCATTTCCCAGTGGTAAAGATATAGAAATTGGAAATCTTTGGCAAAAAGTGCATTTTGCATTGAAAAACACCTCCAACAGAAAGGATCTGACTAAATTTATCTGAAATGTAAATATTTTTTCTGCCATTCTGTAAATGAGATGTCACAGACTCCCAGTTGTGTATTAATCCCAGAGAAAAAACTCTGCTTCTTCCTCCTGTTCTTGCTACTCTTATGAGCTTCTTGTAGCTTTGCCAGCACCTCTGTTTCTAATTCTGCTAAAAATTTTGATGCCAGTGGGAGAGAACACATAAACCCAAGGCTGGGAAGAGCAGAGGAAAAAAAGTCATAAATTATTTCTGTCCTTACCTACCTATCCACCCCCTAGCCCTTCTTCATAGTGGTGGTAGACTTTTCAACAGGAATATGAAGTCACCTCAGGGAAATCACATTTCCCACATAACTGTGGAACAGGAAATACAGGGAAAATTTCAATTAGGTGAGCATAGCTCAGGCAAACTCCTCACTGGCAAATGCAGAACTAAGGTAGGAAAGATTGGAAGAAAATAATAGGAAAACTGTGTTACCACCAACAATTAGATGCTGTTGTCTGACAGTATAGTGGACTCAGCAGTGTGGAGTAGAACTTTAATTAACTGACTGAACTGGAAACAAATAAGCATCTCTTTTTCAGAGAGTTCAGAAAAACCATTGCACCACAGTTTTCACTGTGATTTCTAAAGTTTTTTTGATGAGAAACAAAATAATTATTCAAGTTGTTTCTCTACACAGTTGTTCTCACCATAGGCACACTTCTTGGCTAGTCTCAGCCATGATCTAGCTATTTTCTGTAACTTTTGCAGAAGGAACAAGGGGGCCAGAGCACACCAGAGGATCTGTTCAGGCTATTACTGGCACAGACAGACTCCAGAGAGGAAGAGGATGTCAGTTCTGAGAACAGAAGGAATTGAATGCCTCCAGCTCCTATTTAACCAACTCCTTCCCACAAAACCAACCCAGATAATCCAAGTGGTATTTGAAAAGCTGTCTAGGTTTGAAAATATCAGCACGCACCAGATCTTCCACAGCTACTGTGAGCTAAGGTAAAATAAACCAGAAGTGGTAAAATAAGAACGCCTTGCCAAGATGCAGTAACTTCACATGGTCATGAAACCCTCAGAAAATGCAAGAAAGAAGGATCTTACTGGCTTTTAGTAGATCCCTAAATAAATAGAAACGCACGTTCCTGTTTTCTTTCTATATAACCTTTCATTTCCTGTGGCTTCCTTTTGCTGTTATGCTTTTTGATCATACTGGTGGTGGGTCACAGTTGGATATTAGATACTTTTTGTTCCAGTGGTTGCCAGAAGAAATACAAAGGATGAAGTTTGGCTGGAGAGCATGTCCAGGCATCCTGGAGGGGGCAAGGCCAGCTTCTGGATAAAGCGCACGTAGTCAGATAGCTGTTTGTATTCTCAGCTGTTTCTTGTTTACCTTTCAGTTTCTTTGCATCACGGACAGCTTAGAATCCTTTGTCACTGCACATGTAGCAAGCTGCATCACCAAAGTCTTAAATATTCCCAAAAAGTAAATGGATGCATAATGTTGGTCTCTCTTCAAAAGAGAAAACTGATAAACTTCTCTTCTTTGTACCTGTGTATCACTCTCTGGTATGTAACATCTCCCCAGTAACTGGTGCAGAGAATTAATGCTGAGAATGTTCACAACACCACTAAGAGTGGTTGGAAAGATTGTTAAAAATATCATATGCTCCTTGCACCAGATACTCACAGTTGCTTAGCAGAGTTCATTAAGTAATATTTGTTGGAAAAATAATCCATCGTCTTTTAGTTGAATCTGTAGCTTTTCTTATGGACGTTCATCTATTTATTTCTGAAAAATGTTTCTTTCATTGTTTAATTCATCACTAAGGTTTCTTCAAAGTTTTTGTACTTTTTCTTGGTAATCTCTTCCCACAAAACCACAGCTACTCTTCCTTCTTTCTAGGTACCAACTTTTCTCACATTGGTCTCCATTACTAGACTTTGTGCAGCAAAAGTGCTCTTCAGTTCTAGAAAATTTTTACCTCAGCTCTAGGGCTCTTATCAGCTACAACCAAAAATTCCTCAGAACATAGTCAGAAAACAGTGTGGCAGGGTGTTTCTGTCCTTACCATGAGAAGGAGAGAGCATGGACACACCTGTAGGTTCTGTGGGGAGGGGCATCAAAGACTACATAGCTGTTCTGATGACAGCAGAGCCATCTTAACACACAGGGAACATGTGCTTTCAGGACAAAAGTCAACACAAGACAGACTTTTCTCCTCCTGGATGCAATATCATGACTTCGAAATACGTCAGAAATGCACTATTCAGAAGCACTGTAAAGCAAATAATACCAACTGAACTGAGGTATGCCTTCTTGTTTCGCATCAGATAACAAGGGTGTTCTTACCAGTTATTGTAAATCAGGAGAATTTGCAGCTAGATTTTACCCAACAACTTGAATTCATCTCACAGTATTTGTGCACATCCTTATAACTCACTGGAGAAGGAAATTCTTGGGGATAAGACACAGAACCATAACTGCATCCTTTTTGATAACTTTCATTTGGAAGTGAATTGCTATTTTACATTAATCCTACTTTACCTGCCTGATTCTCAAATTGAAGTAGTTTAATCTCCTTGCAAATTATTTCCTTAATTTTTTCAGTGGCCATTGCAGGGGAGGGCCCCACACAGAAACACTCTCCACAGCCAACCCATAATATGCAGACTGATAAAGGAAAGACAAACCTGTGTATGGTGTACATTTTACTTAGTCAACAATGGGTTATGATGCAGACAATAACTAGTGAGGTTGTGCAGTTTCTGTTGTGACTGTCTCGGTGAAATGATCTGCTTCTGGAATTCTGTCAGCAATCACCATTGTGGTTAGGATAGAGGTGTTCTGTGTTCTGCCATCAGGGTTGCCCATCAACTTCACAGTGAGCAACAGAAGAATTAATTTCCCCAGGAATAATCCTAGCAAAATTAAACCATCCTGCACACAGCAGTAATATACCAAAATGTACCTCGATTTACATTGTAATCCCATTTTTATTGGTTAGTGCGGTTGAGACCATCAAACTATAAGAGATTATGAATGTGTCATGCTAATTTAATTTTATGACCATCCATGAAAGTATTTGTCACGCTTACATTACAATGGAAAGCACTAACCCACGCATTATTGCAGGATTTCTGACAATACCAGAGTAATGTATTCTAAGCAAAAGTTTAGATTTCTGAAGAGCAACTACTGAATCTTTGTCAACAGGATCTATAAGCCACTATGCCATTTATGACCTACATTCCAACAATCCACTTGAATGTCCCTAGTAATGTTTTCCAAAGACATTAGTTTGTCAAATTTAATCCAGAAGGTAAAATTACAGAAAACAATGTATTTAATATGTCTTTGTGACATTTTCATTAGGGACTTCATTTCTGCCAGCCCCAGCCTTTTCACAACTTGCAAAGCCAGAAGCAGGGGAATTATATATCACAGTAACTCCCTCAAAGTACAGCACTCTTTTCCAGTACATAGAAACAGCACATATGCTCACTCTGGATTTTAATTCTTTCCGATCTTCTTTGCTGCAGAACATTCTAGCAGAGAAGCCAAGAAAATGGATAATAAAGGTGAGCATAAAACACTGAGTTAGTTTTCACTTTTGATAAAAACTGTACTTTGATTAATGCCCTTTTTATTTTTTTGTAAAATCAGAAAATGGTATGACAACATAAAGGGCTGCCAACTTGCTAAGTGTTGATATTTGTAAAACAATAGGGGGACTGACAATGTAACTAATGTGCCTTATAGTATCATTTTTCAGTGACAAGTTCACCTACAGAGAAATACCCTGTTCCCAACAGCTCCAGTGCAGTTTCTTTCCAGCATTGCATTACCTTCAGCCTAAGCTTTTCGATGCACCTTTATTTTGCATTGTGCTGAGACAACCCTTCTCTTTCAGCAACGAAGTACTCACTTCAAATCTTTACAAGGATTTGGAATCACGGGAAGAGCTGATGTGCAGGAACATTGTTGTTCCCTTATGTATTACCCCTCTAGGCAGAATAATTGTATGCCAAGAACAGCTCTTAGGCTTCAACTGCTTTTAATTCAGAAAGAAGTAGCTTTGCTCAAAAAGAAGGAGATATTGCCTTGTGACACAGGAGACTTATAAACAGTAACAATGACCAAATTCTGGAACAATGCTACCTTTTTTAATTAGAAGTACATTTCAGTAGGAGGATACTGTGCAGATACCTATTTGCTTAAAGAAAATCCAGTCTTAATAGACTTTCTCATTCAGGATTTCAGTTGTTTTCTCTTGATTGCAAAGAATCTTAATGAAGCAAATAGGGAGTGTGTACTTCACGTAAAGGCAGCTGCATTTTTTTGTAAAATTGGAGTGACCTAACCCCATGTTCACCATGTCCTACATATTCCATTTTGGTTAGGGTGTCCATTCTGTGACACACTTTGTTAACATTTTGATTCAATCCTAATTAATAAAAGACATCTGCATTGAAATAAAGACTGTTAATAAAATTATGTCTATGCTAGATTTATATACAGAGGTTATGATCTAACATATAGATACAATTTGAGAAAATTTGTAAAGGTACCTACCAAGCAGATACTAGGTTATATATTTAATGTGCAATAAATTAAATGTTTGTTATAAATGATGTGCCACTGGAAAACTCTTCAGTGACACATACAGAGGAAGGAAGGTGAAAGGAAGTTAAGGAAACCCATAACTCTCATATTGTACAACTGCAGCAAAAATCTCCTCTCTCATTAGCTCACCTTTGGCAAGTGATCGCTGTCCTGTTGCATCTGGCACAGCTAGACAATGTGTATCTGCACTTAAGTAAGAGGTTTGGGAGCCACCATTGGGTTCAGAAAGCCGGACTTCCTGTCTCTCTGCTGCATCTCCACAGACCACTTCTGGCAGCTCATCAGAATGAATCTGCACGCAGAACGTTAAAGGCTGATCACCCTCTTCCGTGGCAGAGCTGTTAACCAGGTCAAGCCAGGACTGCCTCTCAGAAAAAACCACTTTGGATGTCAAGGAAGACGATGATTCTTGGGAGTTAAAAGTGCTTTCAGGAGAGGAGAGAGAACAAGATGCTTCACTTGACAGCATTGAGGTGAATGATGACTTCTGCTGATCCTTCTTTCCAGAAGCAAAAGGAGAAAGGGAGGAGGGGAAGGAAGAAAAAAGAAAAATTATTTACAAGTTACTCCTGTTTCTAGATTCTATATTATATATAGATATGCAGTTGAAATGCTAAGTCACCAAAAATTGATGTAATCTGGTTACTTATTTATCTAAACAAGCCTGGGGTATGGCAGTCAATCTCCTACAGAGCAGTAACTTCAGAAACCAAGCCACAAGGAAACCAAAGGCAAAGGAGATACAAACCTGTCAACTCCTAGAAACAAAGACCAAGGAAAACTATTGTGTTGAATGTAGCTTTCCATGCTAGGTCTCACACTCACCTTCTTTCTTTAACTTGTCTTCACTTTATTGATCTAATCAAGATCAAGACCCAAAGAAAAGACCCAAATTAGCCATTGAACAAGTAGTTGTCTTGAAGCACTCAACAGTTCCACCATTGCAATAACCAGAGACAGAGAGAAGGGGTCTATAGTACAGTAAAGAACTATCTTTCCTAGTCCATTCAAGGGATAATCATTCACCAGGGCAAGAAGGTTTAGAATAAACTACAAGAAATTGTGATGAGATCATCATGACGTGAAAGCCAGATTTCTGGCTACTGCAGAAATTTACTCCTTCTGCAAATCATGTCCTATTGGCCAATGCCAGTATCAGAATACCAGACTTGATGGACCACAATTCTGGCAAGTTTGTGTTCTTAATATTTATGTAGAATAGATCTGTGCAGGGATTAAAACAGATGATACCTAGACTGAAAATATTGAAAATTACTGAGAAGGTGTTGCTAGGGAAACCTGGAAAAGCTGCAAACACAGTAAAGAGACTAGCCTGGAATACCTATTTATAACCCAGTGTCATAGGTTAGCAAGCATAGTCCCGGAAGGGACGTCCTTGCTAAG
>NW_024581771.1:0-10150 GCF_017639235.1 Corvus kubaryi
TTCTTGTAATGCCTCACAACAATGCCTTGATTATCTCCACCTTAATTTTTCTGATGGCTCTGCAGGACCATCTTCCAAGACAGAGAGTACATGAAAGGAAAAGCGAGTAAACAGCTGAGAATAGCATAAAATAAGATGAAAATGCATTTCTCAGAATAAAACAACTTAAAAATGAACAGACAGAAACTAAAAATGTGCCAGGCATATGTAGGAGCATTTTAGCAGAAGGCCATTTTTAGCAACAGACTGCACAACTTGCTTCTTGTCCTTCAGTCCACACAGCATCAGTGATCTCTAAAGGAAAATCTTACAGCTATTACTGCTTTCGGGGTGCTAATGAATACCTCAGGAACCACTGTGGATAACACTTGGGTTTATATCTCTGGGGGTAGTGGTGTTGATTCTTCTCAACTGCAGTCCTCCCTGTTAGCACTGAACTGGCTGGGCACTTTTTTCTTTTAAAGAAAAGTTAAGCATTTACTTTTCTAAATCATCTGCAGTCAGCAAATATATTCTGAACAAAAGGAACAAGTCCTTTTGCTCACTCATGCTGCAGCAAAAATACTTCTGCAATATGTCAGCATGCTTAGGAGGCTGCTTCTTATCTTTTCCATGTTTTATAGAGTAGAGCATCCTCCTACATCTCTGTTCTTTCTAAATATTTAGGTTACAAGAAAGGTTTATGATATGCAGCAAATATTTGCCTTCACTGTGCTGCTGGCCTATTCTTCACTACTGTGTGATTATAAAAAGCCTACTGTAACTTGACAAAAACTAAATATAACTTCCAACATTGGTACATTGCTGGGGGAGGAAAAGGAGAACTGTTGTATATTTAATAAGCTGCAGGAAGCAGAAAAAGAATGGAAGTGTAAGGCATAATACACGGCAGTAGTATTTCCTGAAAACTGTTGGCTCATGCCATGGGGCTCGTAATAACTAGTTTCCTGCCTGCTTTCTTGGGATGAAGCAGCTGTTTGTTTCATTAGCCAGCTTCTGCACAGGACTGGCTCAACTCTACTCTAAACATCACCCATCAGGACTGTGCACAGTAACACTTTGAGGGATAAAGTGACTTTTATCAGCTATCCAAGAAAGAGTGTATAAGAAGAAAAAAGTTGCTTCAATCCTGTCCAGCAACTTTTAGATAAAGTCAACCCACAGGGGACATAAGGTCCCTGCTCTAGACACCTTTTGAGGCTAACTCATGACCTTCCTCAGTGTCCTAAAAGGGTTACAAAGCAGCAAGCACGAGAAAACATCCTCACTGAACACTCTTCTTCCATGCTAAATATTCTGGTATCTTCCATGCACTTGTGAATAACTGTAAGGAGGACAGTAACACTCAGCACAGAAAAAGATGGAGCCAAAGTCAGAAAAGCCCAGGAAAAGGCTCCCAGATGATGCACTTGCCCAGCAAAGTGTACTCAGTTCCTGCAGTCTTTCAAGACTGCAACCTGAAACTCCTCTTCTATTTCTTATTCTTCCACCATTCTCATCCTCCAAAAGATTAATCATAGTCAATTAATTTCAAAGGGAAAGGAGTGTGCCAGATTCTTCATATCAGGTGGATAAAGGAAGTGGCAGTAAAGCAACTAAATGGAATTTCAGCAAACTTGGAAAACAAGGGTGTGTGGAACTTACAGGTTGTGTAGAGCCAGGCATGAGTTACATAGCACTTTTGTCTCCATCTTTGATGAATTTCAACTACAGTTAAAAAATAAAAGAGTATCCTAATGTTGTGCATTTGCATAGAAGCAGATACTGTTGCTATTGACAAAGGATATGTCTGCCAATAAACTACTACAAACTGAGGCCAGACTGTCTGTTACTTATCTGTAATTTTACCTTCAGTGTCCTGAGTATCCCTGAGCCAAGTCCAGAAAGAAAAACTGTGGTGATCTGTTCACCCATGGCTTTTCCTATCCCATATTGCTCCCCCCCAACCCGCTTTTCCCTGCCCCTAGCCCTGGCCGCTCCCTCCAGTTCTTCCTATTGGTTCCTGTACCCGAACCCCGCCCAGGTACTGCCCCATAGCCCCTGAGAAAATCCCCTGCACCCGCATCAGGAGGTCTCTCTGCCTCTGGGGGTCGCTGGGACAAGGTGTAAGATTTAAAGTCCTCTGAAACCCTCATGGGGAGATCCTTCTCATCTCCTTCGCCGTCACTGTGTTGTAAGGCTGGTAGCTACCGGAGCAAAAGTGCGGAGCCGTCCGAAATGGACTGCGGGAGGATGGAATGGCTGCCCTGCCCTAAGCAGCTCCGCTGAGCTCTCAGGGAAAGCTGCAGCTTGCTAAACTAAACCTAGCACTACAACAAAAAAGCCCACATTTTGCAGGCTTGAAGCTGCCACTTAGTGCACTAGATTGATGCTGTAAATCTGAAAAGGGAAGAGGTAATGGAGGAAGAGCAGAGGCATTATATCAACATTCAATTAACAAGCCAAATAAAATTATCTGTGATAAGAAAATATATTTAACCTCACTCACACCATGAGGCCTTTCAGTATTTCTTAATGCCATGAAAGTAAACTAAGAAAGCCCTACCTGTAATTTACTTGCTTGTTTTTCCCATGAAACACCTGAGAGAAAATTAAGATTGGATAAAAGAAATAAAGCAATGTAACTCAAGACTTTAGCAGACTGGAGGTTTTCTCAGTCTCTCAAACATTCGTGGCACATTTTCGCAGAACTTGGTACTGCTTGAACCTGGAGTCAGAACACTGACCTGCAGAGGAGCAGGTCTCTAGAAGAGGCACAGGCATTCACCAGTTCTGTACTCTTAGGCTGCAGTGATTTGGATTCTTCCTATGAAAGAAACCTGTGGTGTCTAGACCATACTACCAAATTGTTACAAAATATTTGCTTTCTATCACAAAGTAAAAATATGTGCAAAAAGCACACAGTACATAAGCTCAGGCCCTGGTGTAAAAATGAACAGATTGTCTGTGTCAGACTCACAAAAAAATATGTACTATCCCTACTTTGAGCTTTTTTTAACCTTGAAGCTTTATAAGGATAGATATATTCCACTGGCAAAAAAAATCTTAATAATATGGATAGGTTGAACCCCACTAGCATTGCTCTGGAGTGATTCTTTCCAGCCAGGTCACACAGCTCATATCAGGCACATTTAAAGTCACTTCAGAATAAATTACAGCAAGTTATCTCTTCCACCAGCCACTCCTCAAGCTAAGCACTTTCTGTCTCAGTCACGCAAGTTAGGAAACTGAAATGCTACTACAGCATTTCTTTATCTCATCCTATTTTAAAGATAAAACACATTCATTTTTATCCTGGGACCTACGGAAGGATTAGTGGGAAGGAAGAAATGGCCACAGTGGAAGGATGTTACATATTGTGTGCATCTATGATGGGGTACATGCAATCAGGGGAACACGTGCACGGTGCACTTTTTTCTTCCCTTAGCACTACTAACTATAAGCAATTCTGTTGAGGGATGCCACTGGAAGGACCTGTCTTCCTGGGATTCTACACCATGCCCTTCAGTCCCAAGCCTCGCAGACTGCTAAAGCTTCTGAGCACTTCTAGAAAAATTTTGCAATGTTGTATATCTCTTTTGTCAGACTCAACAGTGAGCAAAGTGGAAAAGAGCCACTGACATGAGGAAAAGGCAAGTTCTGCACTGAGATAGTTTCACATTTGAGAGAAAGAGACCTTCTAGGTTGAAGCAGTAATAGTATTTCAGGCACAACTGAAAAATGCTGATTTAGGGGAAGTAAAACACAATTCTGAGGCTTGATGCTATTTATCTGGAATTTCCCTCTAACAGGAGATAACACAGACAAGAACAACCTGCCAGAATTTCAACATGCCTATTTTTCACCTCCTCAATTTTCAGCTTCTGCTCTCCTGTCAGCCAACTTGCTACAGGCTGGAGACATTAAGGTCTTGAGACTCCCCATCTTGGAGCATCAGTACAGGAGCCTGTCTGAAATCTCAGCTTTAATGCTCTTTAAGCCTACACCAGTGAAATTATCCAGAACTTTTCAAAAAGCAGCTGTGAAAAATAAAGTTGATCATTTCCCAGTGGTAAAGATATAGAAATTGGAAATCTTTGGCAAAAAGTGCATTTTGCATTGAAAAACACCTCCAACAGAAAGGATCTGACTAAATTTATCTGAAATGTAAATATTTTTTCTGCCATTCTGTAAATGAGATGTCACAGACTCCCAGTTGTGTATTAATCCCAGAGAAAAAACTCTGCTTCTTCCTCCTGTTCTTGCTACTCTTATGAGCTTCTTGTAGCTTTGCCAGCACCTCTGTTTCTAATTCTGCTAAAAATTTTGATGCCAGTGGGAGAGAACACATAAACCCAAGGCTGGGAAGAGCAGAGGAAAAAAAGTCATAAATTATTTCTGTCCTTACCTACCTATCCACCCCCTAGCCCTTCTTCATAGTGGTGGTAGACTTTTCAACAGGAATATGAAGTCACCTCAGGGAAATCACATTTCCCACATAACTGTGGAACAGGAAATACAGGGAAAATTTCAATTAGGTGAGCATAGCTCAGGCAAACTCCTCACTGGCAAATGCAGAACTAAGGTAGGAAAGATTGGAAGAAAATAATAGGAAAACTGTGTTACCACCAACAATTAGATGCTGTTGTCTGACAGTATAGTGGACTCAGCAGTGTGGAGTAGAACTTTAATTAACTGACTGAACTGGAAACAAATAAGCATCTCTTTTTCAGAGAGTTCAGAAAAACCATTGCACCACAGTTTTCACTGTGATTTCTAAAGTTTTTTTGATGAGAAACAAAATAATTATTCAAGTTGTTTCTCTACACAGTTGTTCTCACCATAGGCACACTTCTTGGCTAGTCTCAGCCATGATCTAGCTATTTTCTGTAACTTTTGCAGAAGGAACAAGGGGGCCAGAGCACACCAGAGGATCTGTTCAGGCTATTACTGGCACAGACAGACTCCAGAGAGGAAGAGGATGTCAGTTCTGAGAACAGAAGGAATTGAATGCCTCCAGCTCCTATTTAACCAACTCCTTCCCACAAAACCAACCCAGATAATCCAAGTGGTATTTGAAAAGCTGTCTAGGTTTGAAAATATCAGCACGCACCAGATCTTCCACAGCTACTGTGAGCTAAGGTAAAATAAACCAGAAGTGGTAAAATAAGAACGCCTTGCCAAGATGCAGTAACTTCACATGGTCATGAAACCCTCAGAAAATGCAAGAAAGAAGGATCTTACTGGCTTTTAGTAGATCCCTAAATAAATAGAAACGCACGTTCCTGTTTTCTTTCTATATAACCTTTCATTTCCTGTGGCTTCCTTTTGCTGTTATGCTTTTTGATCATACTGGTGGTGGGTCACAGTTGGATATTAGATACTTTTTGTTCCAGTGGTTGCCAGAAGAAATACAAAGGATGAAGTTTGGCTGGAGAGCATGTCCAGGCATCCTGGAGGGGGCAAGGCCAGCTTCTGGATAAAGCGCACGTAGTCAGATAGCTGTTTGTATTCTCAGCTGTTTCTTGTTTACCTTTCAGTTTCTTTGCATCACGGACAGCTTAGAATCCTTTGTCACTGCACATGTAGCAAGCTGCATCACCAAAGTCTTAAATATTCCCAAAAAGTAAATGGATGCATAATGTTGGTCTCTCTTCAAAAGAGAAAACTGATAAACTTCTCTTCTTTGTACCTGTGTATCACTCTCTGGTATGTAACATCTCCCCAGTAACTGGTGCAGAGAATTAATGCTGAGAATGTTCACAACACCACTAAGAGTGGTTGGAAAGATTGTTAAAAATATCATATGCTCCTTGCACCAGATACTCACAGTTGCTTAGCAGAGTTCATTAAGTAATATTTGTTGGAAAAATAATCCATCGTCTTTTAGTTGAATCTGTAGCTTTTCTTATGGACGTTCATCTATTTATTTCTGAAAAATGTTTCTTTCATTGTTTAATTCATCACTAAGGTTTCTTCAAAGTTTTTGTACTTTTTCTTGGTAATCTCTTCCCACAAAACCACAGCTACTCTTCCTTCTTTCTAGGTACCAACTTTTCTCACATTGGTCTCCATTACTAGACTTTGTGCAGCAAAAGTGCTCTTCAGTTCTAGAAAATTTTTACCTCAGCTCTAGGGCTCTTATCAGCTACAACCAAAAATTCCTCAGAACATAGTCAGAAAACAGTGTGGCAGGGTGTTTCTGTCCTTACCATGAGAAGGAGAGAGCATGGACACACCTGTAGGTTCTGTGGGGAGGGGCATCAAAGACTACATAGCTGTTCTGATGACAGCAGAGCCATCTTAACACACAGGGAACATGTGCTTTCAGGACAAAAGTCAACACAAGACAGACTTTTCTCCTCCTGGATGCAATATCATGACTTCGAAATACGTCAGAAATGCACTATTCAGAAGCACTGTAAAGCAAATAATACCAACTGAACTGAGGTATGCCTTCTTGTTTCGCATCAGATAACAAGGGTGTTCTTACCAGTTATTGTAAATCAGGAGAATTTGCAGCTAGATTTTACCCAACAACTTGAATTCATCTCACAGTATTTGTGCACATCCTTATAACTCACTGGAGAAGGAAATTCTTGGGGATAAGACACAGAACCATAACTGCATCCTTTTTGATAACTTTCATTTGGAAGTGAATTGCTATTTTACATTAATCCTACTTTACCTGCCTGATTCTCAAATTGAAGTAGTTTAATCTCCTTGCAAATTATTTCCTTAATTTTTTCAGTGGCCATTGCAGGGGAGGGCCCCACACAGAAACACTCTCCACAGCCAACCCATAATATGCAGACTGATAAAGGAAAGACAAACCTGTGTATGGTGTACATTTTACTTAGTCAACAATGGGTTATGATGCAGACAATAACTAGTGAGGTTGTGCAGTTTCTGTTGTGACTGTCTCGGTGAAATGATCTGCTTCTGGAATTCTGTCAGCAATCACCATTGTGGTTAGGATAGAGGTGTTCTGTGTTCTGCCATCAGGGTTGCCCATCAACTTCACAGTGAGCAACAGAAGAATTAATTTCCCCAGGAATAATCCTAGCAAAATTAAACCATCCTGCACACAGCAGTAATATACCAAAATGTACCTCGATTTACATTGTAATCCCATTTTTATTGGTTAGTGCGGTTGAGACCATCAAACTATAAGAGATTATGAATGTGTCATGCTAATTTAATTTTATGACCATCCATAAAAGTATTTGTCACGCTTACATTACAATGGAAAGCACTAACCCACGCATTATTGCAGGATTTCTGACAATACCAGAGTAATGTATTCTAAGCAAAAGTTTAGATTTCTGAAGAGCAACTACTGAATCTTTGTCAACAGGATCTATAAGCCACTATGCCATTTATGACCTACATTCCAACAATCCACTTGAATGTCCCTAGTAATGTTTTCCAAAGACATTAGTTTGTCAAATTTAATCCAGAAGGTAAAATTACAGAAAACAATGTATTTAATATGTCTTTGTGACATTTTCATTAGGGACTTCATTTCTGCCAGCCCCAGCCTTTTCACAACTTGCAAAGCCAGAAGCAGGGGAATTATATATCACAGTAACTCCCTCAAAGTACAGCACTCTTTTCCAGTACATAGAAACAGCACATATGCTCACTCTGGATTTTAATTCTTTCCGATCTTCTTTGCTGCAGAACATTCTAGCAGAGAAGCCAAGAAAATGGATAATAAAGGTGAGCATAAAACACTGAGTTAGTTTTCACTTTTGATAAAAACTGTACTTTGATTAATGCCCTTTTTATTTTTTTGTAAAATCAGAAAATGGTATGACAACATAAAGGGCTGCCAACTTGCTAAGTGTTGATATTTGTAAAACAATAGGGGGACTGACAATGTAACTAATGTGCCTTATAGTATCATTTTTCAGTGACAAGTTCACCTACAGAGAAATACCCTGTTCCCAACAGCTCCAGTGCAGTTTCTTTCCAGCATTGCATTACCTTCAGCCTAAGCTTTTCGATGCACCTTTATTTTGCATTGTGCTGAGACAACCCTTCTCTTTCAGCAACGAAGTACTCACTTCAAATCTTTACAAGGATTTGGAATCACGGGAAGAGCTGATGTGCAGGAACATTGTTGTTCCCTTATGTATTACCCCTCTAGGCAGAATAATTGTATGCCAAGAACAGCTCTTAGGCTTCAACTGCTTTTAATTCAGAAAGAAGTAGCTTTGCTCAAAAAGAAGGAGATATTGCCTTGTGACACAGGAGACTTATAAACAGTAACAATGACCAAATTCTGGAACAATGCTACCTTTTTTAATTAGAAGTACATTTCAGTAGGAGGATACTGTGCAGATACCTATTTGCTTAAAGAAAATCCAGTCTTAATAGACTTTCTCATTCAGGATTTCAGTTGTTTTCTCTTGATTGCAAAGAATCTTAATGAAGCAAATAGGGAGTGTGTACTTCACGTAAAGGCAGCTGCATTTTTTTGTAAAATTGGAGTGACCTAACCCCATGTTCACCATGTCCTACATATTCCATTTTGGTTAGGGTGTCCATTCTGTGACACACTTTGTTAACATTTTGATTCAATCCTAATTAATAAAAGACATCTGCATTGAAATAAAGACTGTTAATAAAATTATGTCTATGCTAGATTTATATACAGAGGTTATGATCTAACATATAGATACAATTTGAGAAAATTTGTAAAGGTACCTACCAAGCAGATACTAGGTTATATATTTAATGTGCAATAAATTAAATGTTTGTTATAAATGATGTGCCACTGGAAAACTCTTCAGTGACACATACAGAGGAAGGAAGGTGAAAGGAAGTTAAGGAAACCCATAACTCTCATATTGTACAACTGCAGCAAAAATCTCCTCTCTCATTAGCTCACCTTTGGCAAGTGATCGCTGTCCTGTTGCATCTGGCACAGCTAGACAATGTGTATCTGCACTTAAGTAAGAGGTTTGGGAGCCACCATTGGGTTCAGAAAGCCGGACTTCCTGTCTCTCTGCTGCATCTCCACAGACCACTTCTGGCAGCTCATCAGAATGAATCTGCACGCAGAACGTTAAAGGCTGATCACCCTCTTCCGTGGCAGAGCTGTTAACCAGGTCAAGCCAGGACTGCCTCTCAGAAAAAACCACTTTGGATGTCAAGGAAGACGATGATTCTTGGGAGTTAAAAGTGCTTTCAGGAGAGGAGAGAGAACAAGATGCTTCACTTGACAGCATTGAGGTGAATGATGACTTCTGCTGATCCTTCTTTCCAGAAGCAAAAGGAGAAAGGGAGGAGGGGAAGGAAGAAAAAAGAAAAATTATTTACAAGTTACTCCTGTTTCTAGATTCTATATTATATATAGATATGCAGTTGAAATGCTAAGTCACCAAAAATTGATGTAATCTGGTTACTTATTTATCTAAACAAGCCTGGGGTATGGCAGTCAATCTCCTACAGAGCAGTAACTTCAGAAACCAAGCCACAAGGAAACCAAAGGCAAAGGAGATACAAACCTGTCAACTCCTAGAAACAAAGACCAAGGAAAACTATTGTGTTGAATGTAGCTTTCCATGCTAGGTCTCACACTCACCTTCTTTCTTTAACTTGTCTTCACTTTATTGATCTAATCAAGATCAAGACCCAAAGAAAAGACCCAAATTAGCCATTGAACAAGTAGTTGTCTTGAAGCACTCAACAGTTCCACCATTGCAATAACCAGAGACAGAGAGAAGGGGTCTATAGTACAGTAAAGAACTATCTTTCCTAGTCCATTCAAGGGATAATCATTCACCAGGGCAAGAAGGTTTAGAATAAACTACAAGAAATTGTGATGAGATCATCATGACGTGAAAGCCAGATTTCTGGCTACTGCAGAAATTTACTCCTTCTGCAAATCATGTCCTATTGGCCAATGCCAGTATCAGAATACCAGACTTGATGGACCACAATTCTGGCAAGTTTGTGTTCTTAATATTTATGTAGAATAGATCTGTGCAGGGATTAAAACAGATGATACCTAGACTGAAAATATTGAAAATTACTGAGAAGGTGTTGCTAGGGAAACCTGGAAAAGCTGCAAACACAGTAAAGAGACTAGCCTGGAATACCTATTTATAACCCAGTGTCATAGGTTAGCAAGCATAGTCCCGGAAGGGACGTCCTTGCTAAG
>NW_024581772.1:0-118224 GCF_017639235.1 Corvus kubaryi
CCAAAGAAGCCCGTGCCTTCTTTCTTAACTGAGTTTTTTTCCTGAAGTGCTAAAAAGATGAGAGGAAAACATTAAAAACTTAGAAAAGGGATAGATTTAGCCTCATCTCTGAAGGAGCCAAAGTAAAGCAAAAAGGTGTAAAATGTGCTTGTGAGATACCCTGAATTATGATATTTAGATGTGTGTGATTGCTCTATTGACGTCAGCTGGCAGGGTGGGGTGGTGTTGTTCCAGAGCATTTGTTTTTTTCCTCATTAGCAAGGGAGAGCTATCAACCTTTTTTTGATATTATGTCTAATTGAAGCCGCAGCTTCTGCACCGTGTTTTTATTTCCAGCTACTTGAAAGGATCAAGGACGAACTAAAGAGCCTCCTGTGACCCGCACAACATTAAAGCTTATAACCTCTGGGACTGATCTGAGAACTGGATAGGGTTTGGTGGGGATTTTTTTCCTCTCCAAATATCTTAATGCTTTACAGAGAAGTGTTTCAGGATCCAAGCTGATGAACCCTGTCTCCTTTCTTTCCTTTTTTTTTTTTTTTGTGGTTCATTTGTTTTCCTGATCAAAGCATCTCAGCAGAATTTCTTTGATGTCTCCCTAGCTCTAGCTGTATCATAAGCAGTTTGACACAGTAAAAAGGAAAAAAGAATTTGTGAAAAAAATTTCTCCAAACAACATAATTTTTCACTCATCCAAGTAAGAAGCTCACAGAAGCAAAGGTTTATACAGTGGATGTTGTTTTGATTCTATGCTCAGCCTTCAAGAAACGGAGCACTTAACCAAGATAATTTTTTATGTTCCTGCTGGCTTTTCTTGTGGAGATTCTTGTATGGCAACTCTTGGGGCCTTCCCTTGCACTGAGTGCAGAAAGCCTCCTTATTCCATCCCAGTCAGGACCTAAACAAGCGTGAAGCCTTTTGTGTGGGAGAGGAAAATCAGGCCAAGTGTGTTTATGCTGCAAGTTGTTAATAACAACAGCTCCTGGCTTTTGTGAAGCACATGTCAGCCAAGGAATGCAAAGTGCTTTTAAAACAGGCATTCATTATGGTTGACAACCTCCACCTTGCCTCTTCCCTTGCCGTGAAATTAGTAATGAGCCAGGAATGCTGATTGGCTTTAAATCTCCCTCCCCAAATGGTGACCTGCCCCTTGCCTGGCATGGTGGCTGTGCCAGGGCAAGGTGAGGGAGGAGACAGAACCTTTCCCTCTGTTGCTCTGCTGGAGGGAACACATGCCCCCCTCTCCTTCCCCACCTGCCCAGAGGGGCTTCTGGCACCCAAAGCCTTGCACAACCCGAGATGCAAAGTGGCTTTGGGGGAAAGGCTTCTGAGGTGTGTTTTGAACTGTCTGTAGAAATGGCTGTTGTTCCTTAAATCAGAGTTTGCCCTTGCTCAGTTACCCACGGTGGGAAACAACAGGCTGCTCACAAGGTAATGGGAATGGTGAGACGAACTGTTCAGCTGAGCAGCTGCTCTTGTCCAATGGATTTCACCATCCTGTCATTTTGTTTAGTGATAAAAATCTTTGAGCCAAGCTGGAATCACAAAAAAACCAACCAAAACTGCCACAAACAAAAATCAAGCACCTCCCTCTCCCCAAAGCCCCAGACCACACACCCCTCCAAAAAAGCCACAGAACTCCCTACCCTTTTGGACTAGTGGTGTTAGAATTTAAAAATACTAGTATAGGGGAGCTGAAAACCCCTCACACTCTTTATTGTATCCCCTTTCTGTACTGCAGAGGGAATTTGTTCATGTACACCTAGAGAAATATCGAGTGACTACTTTGCAAGTTACCTGTCGATGCTCTGTGAAGATGTTGCTCTAGTCTTTATATACAAAATTATGATGAAGTTGTCTGTAGACTTCAGCAGCCTTTGAATTGGACTGAGATTTCAGAAACTGACCTCAGAACTCTTCTCCTTATGCACAATCCACGTGCTTTTCTGTGGACCTAAGTTTTCCCTAAGGCTCTTTGGAATAGTCGAACCTGGTAACAAATCCAGCAGAAAACAGTGCTGCATTTGCCTGATTCTTTTTCTGCTGAGACTTTGACCTGAAACGACTTGAGCAGTGCCTAGAGAAACTATATTTTGATGCACAAATAACAAAGAGAGGAAGTACCCTTTTGTTTATGAACAAGAGGGTCCTTTGAGGTGTGGTGGCATTCACCAAAGTTTTTTCAGTTTTGTATGCTGCCAGTTTTCCCACATTTTCACATTGTTTCTGTTACTCAGTCTTCTCTTTACTCACCAGCTGTTCCTTCATATAAATCAGCTTGTTGAAAAATATGTAATTTAATACCTGTTTTGAAAGCCTGCTCAGTGAAACATCAGCACATGGGGGTGTTAAGTGTCTCTCAACCAGCTAATCTTCTGAAAAGCCATTTGTCATAGGGGTTCAGTTTTATACACAAAAGAAAAAGTTGCCTTGTAATAAGTAGCTAAAAATATGTACCTACACAGAAATACAAATCCCTGGATTTATTGTCTTAAATCCCTCAGTAGAAAGTCTTACTGAATTGAGAAAATCTGTGAAGTGTGGTAAGGGAATGTAAAATATATTAAATTAGGTTGCACCTTAATCAAGAGGTTCTTTGTTAAATAGTCTTGTAAATATTTTAGCTGGAGCAGTCAGACACTGCAGAAATGGCTTTTTTTTTTTTTCTTTTCCTTTGCCATGAACATAAACAATAGTATGCTACAATTCCTGGCTCCAAGTCCAAAATCTGATTTTATGTCTCTACTAACTTCATCTAACTCAGAGGGACCCTGATTTAATAATAGCTATGTTATAATTGATAGACTAAATGTCTCTACCATTTTATGATACAAAAGTATCTTAAATATAATTTTAGCATCTTTTGTTCTAAAAGGTCTTTGAAAGTATCTTTTAACAGCCTAATGTAAAATTAGTACTATATGAACTTCCAGATTAATTCAAATCTTCTAATATGGCAATTATTTTAACATAATAATGAGTAATATACAAAGGTGTATAATTGTTAATCTTCCAAGCCGCTAAGGATCCAAACCGTGGCTTATAAATCAATGGCTTCCTTGGGAAAGGAAAATATAGTGTTCAGTGGCATGAACATTAGCTCACTGCTTTATTGAACAAAAAAGGACAAGAAAGCAGTAAGAACTACATTTGACAAAACTAGACTGATGTAAAAACATAAGCCATGTATTTTTAGCATTGCTGAGCATGTCCTGATCTTCTCTTATAGTTGTGTTCATGTTGCAATCTTTTGTATATACATAGTTATACAGTGAATAGACTCAAAATCCATCTTGTCCTACCCCTATGATGGGTCATTTCTTCTTACTTCAGAGGAGAGTATTCCAGTATAGAAAAGGGTTTTCTTCTGTCTTTGTAACATCATTACAGTCCGTAGCTATCCTGAGGCTTGGAGTTCCAAGCTTTTGTAGATGTGACTGATCTACCTTTGAGTAGAAACAGTTGATTCCTTCCACTGCAACTGAATTACAGATGTAGTGTTTGTGTAAGTATTTTTTTATTACTGATTATCTGAATTGCCACATTACCTATATAAACCAGTTCTGCACCAGCTCTTTGCTGTGTTAGGAGCTTTGTAAACATTGAATAAAGAGTTTTTCTCTGCCCCAGAAAGTTTAATATCTATGTAAAAGTCTTCAGGTGGCAGATGCTGATTGACAGGTGTAAGTCACAGTGATGAGTGGGGACACACACGAAACCACAGCTGGGAAAAGAGCACTTAGAATACACAAAGAATTCACATATGAACAGAGCAGGAACATAATGAGTAGATTAAGGAAGGCATGACTCCTAGAGCAGACTTTCACTGAACTGACTTACTTTCATGAAGTTCTTTCCTCCAAAGTAACTTTATAGTGCAACTGGCTACTCTGAAGTTACTCTGCTGAGCAGTCTCCCCATCTCATGTTTCCTGTGTGTGGCGCCTGAAAAAACAGAATTTTTATTGAATTGTCAAACATAGCAATCATGCTAACAGCGAAGGACGAAGCCGCTGTGGCTTATTTTCTGTCATTTACTGAGTAGCGAACTACAACTCACAAACCCATTTCTCTGCTCTCAGTGCACAGTGCCCCATATTACTAAAATCATTTGGTTTCTCAAATCTGATTATGTTCATACTATTTCTGAAACAAGACATTTCCCTTTCTGTTATCTTGGATAATACAATTTCCAGCATGCATTTAGAAGATCAGAGAACATCAATGACTACAGATGCTCCTATTTTTATGGCACATATTGGTCATAGCTCTCCACAGCCAGAGATGACTTAGTTATGGGCTTCTGCTTATTAAACCTTATAATAACATAAGGCATGCTATACAATCAATTACAATAAATGTCCTAATTGCCAATATCTACCAATTTCCTGTTATTCTTATCTCAATTATTTCCAGCAGAACAAGTTGCCTAAGGGCTATTATGGGTGTTTCATTAGCAGATCTACATGACTTTAATGCTGGAGGGGCAATGCATGAAAAGGGGCAGAGGGAGCCTTGAAGATCCTCAATCATACTCACTCATTATTGCATCTCACTAAGGAAAGTGTGAAAAGTCCCCACCTTGGTTGTGCACATCCTGGTCCTGAGCCCCTCTGTTTATGTGCTGGTTGACTGGCAGCCTATGGTGGTCAAGGAGAGAAGATGATGGTGGTGACAGTAATGACCTGCTAACCACCTTTGGGTTGAGTTATAAATCATTAAATGAAAAAAACCTTCAATATTCAGTCTTTTTTAAGCTTTCTTATCCTTTTGCTCCTCCATAGCAATGCAAGCTAGAACAGTCTTTGAGAGAGGACTGATTCTTCTGCAAACCCTCTGTGAAACAGCAAGTACAAAAGATCACAGGGATGACAGTCAAATACTGCTAACAGTTGGCAACACATCATTGCTGGCTCTTAAGAAACAGGCTGAAGTCACAGGAGCGTGCTGTGAAAGACCATCTTGTAAATGCAGGGAGAATATGTAATCTGAACTGAGACTGACAAACTATCACATTCATTTTATAAAAGAAATCAAAGTGAAAAGCAATGGGAAAAATATTGGTCCAAATCTTGTATGCAGCAGGAATTAGAGTGGAGCCCAAAAGTCCTTATTTCAAGTTCAGAGAATTAACTAAAAGAATAATCTCATTTTGTTTTCAGCATGTACTCAAGAACACTGAGAACATAGATCTAGGGGTCTTCCTGGCACTCACAAATCCACCCCAGTTTGTGACATCCACATGTTTTCTCTGCTTGTGTCCCCCTCTTTTCCCATGTTCACATGTTGCTGTTGTGATCTTAACTTCAGGTGTGAACAATTCAAGGTGGTTTTTTTCCTCCTGCACATTATCAGCTTCCACTTGTATGGGATGTAGCCACTGAGTTTAGTTCATAAACAATCTTTGCATGAGATATCAAACAAGTCAGAGGTCCAGAAATTGAATTCAGACCAAATTCTTAGATGCATGTCCAAGAATATATACCACTTGCTCCTCTCCATAAGGAGTAACACTATCCTCAGTAGATTATTCCCAACAAAAAGTGAGTATTTTGAAAAAAAAAAACAAAAATTGGACTAGGATTAACATATTCACTAACGAGAAAAAGATAAAAGCACCAAGGATGTCTTTTAAGCTACTCAGCTTTCAATTTGTTGTCAAAAAACAGGACACTTAAATCAAGTGAATTGTTACTATAAGGAAGAGATACTCAAGTTTTCTGTTCATTATTAGAATACTTCAAGTGGCTCTTGTGCTATAGAAAATTAATTAATCAATTAGTGTGACAGGTCTAATTGTGGGAACTTGCTAGGTTTTTATAGAGTGATAACTGAGGCTTGAAAATACAGTACAAAGCATGTTTGGTCAGGTTTGAACAGGTTTGAAAAATATGCCACAAGAATATAGAACAAGCTAACTAGAAAGTGCAAGGGAAATGACTTGTTATTCTACTACAAAGGTGAAGAAATTATGTTTCCATTGGTACAAAGTGGAGGGGAAAAAATTAAACGAAGCAGGAGAAAGTAATGCAATTTCAAAGTAAGCAATTTCGGTGACAAAAGGAAGATTATTGTTAACTTTCAGTTTTCAGATGCATTTTTCAAAATTGAATTGAAAGTCCATTCATAGGAAGCTTCGTCCTCAATAAGGGGCTACCTAAACGGGTGAAAAATTTAAGTTCAAAGGGTGGTTTTGGAAGGTTTTTTTTCCTTTTTAAATGTTATTTCTTTGCATGAATAATTTTTCTCTCATATAACAGCACTTGGTGTTGTGAAAATTAGGGCAGAGAGCAGGCCAGCACTTAAATTTTTTTTGGCAGAATAAATAATAATGAAAAAGTATTGAAATATTATTTGCCAGTTAAAAGTCTGCAGAAGTCAGGAATCATGTCCCAGCTTGTGTATTTGGTTAAAAATTCATTCTACTGACCTGAGGGCCCAAATGAGGAGCCCATGTTCTTTGGGCTATTCTGGGTGGGATGAATGGTTCTGAGCAGGCTCCTGCCATTGGCTCTAGAAGATATGTGAACAGATGGGTCTTTGGCAACAGGGGCGTGGGCCATGAGCTTCAGAGACCAAGGATCAGCTCTGATAAGTCCTGATTCCTGATTTTCCCATGTCGTCTTTAGATGGGCAGCTTCAGTGATTTAAAATTTAAAAATGACTTTAAAAGTAACAGTATCCACATATAAAAGTGTCAGTCTTACTTCGAGTTGGAATTATTTACTGAAGCTTTGGCTTTCTGGAAGTCTTAGGCTCGTTCTAGTCTACGCAGGTGGCAAGTTAATAAAGTGCTTATAATAAAGAGCTTTTAAGGCTTTCTCCTTTTCCTTTAGGGGTTTCAGACTGAGCCGGTGACTGGAAGTTCTTGCACTTGAGTAACAACAGGAGTTCTTTTGTCATCCATGCAAGTCTCTTGCTCCTTTTAGCAATTTCTCGCTCATCGGGATGCATCGTTCTTGAGTCTGGAGGAAGTGATCCTTGAATATCAACCAACTCTCTCAGGCCTTTCTTCCATGAAGGACTTTTTCCCATGGGATTATTCCAGGAAGATCCATAAAGAAGCTGAAGTTAGCTCTCCTGAAATCCATGGTTACGTTCTCACTAGCCTCCCTCCTCCTCACCCAATACTGATCTCAACAACCTCATGGTCGCTACAGCCAAGGATTCCCCCAGCCTTCACATCTCCAACAAGGCCCTCACTGTTTGTTAATAGGAAATCGAGGACCACAGCATTCCTTGTGGGATCCTTCACTACTGGTGACAGGAAGTTATCATCAGTGCTTTCCAGGAATGTCCTGGACTGTTTGTCCTTCTCCAGCAGATGCCAGGGTAGTGAAATTCCCCCACAAGAACCAGGATCTGCGACTGTGAGGCTGTTTCTAGTTGCTTGTAGAAGTGCTCATCCACTTCTTCCTCCTGCTCGGTAGCAAACACCCACACCAGTGTCACCCTACCCAGCCAGCTCTTTTATCCTGACCCATAAGCTCTCAACTCACTCATCACTCACCCTGAGACAGAGCTCAGCACATTCCAAGAGTTGCCTCATGCAGAGGGGAACTCCACCAGTGCGCGTTCCTGGTCTGTCACTCCTCAGCAGCATGTAGCCCTTCGTGACAGCATTCCAGTCATGGGAGCGAGCCCACCACGTTTCTGTGACCACCATTAGGTCAAAGCCCTGGGACAGGACACAGATCTCCTGTTCTTCCTGTTTGTTCCACATATTGCATGTGTTGGTGTACAGGAACTTCACAGAAGCATTTGATTGTTTCCATTTCCCAGTAGGGTTGAAAAGGAGTGCCCCATGGTCCTGCCTTGTGGTTATGTCTTTGGGTGCTCCTGCTCACTGAAGGTGTCCGCTCTTAAGCCTCCTTCTTCTGCTTGGATGGTCACTATAGTTCTCCCCTTTGCAAAATTTATCTCTGTCAAGTCTGGTTACATCTCCAACCCCCTTCAAATCTAGTTTAAAGCTCTCTCAATGACCCCTGCTAAGAATTTTTCCAAGAAGGAAATCACTTTATACAGCTCTTGACCTTTTTGTCTTGCAGGTAATAAAAAAAAAAAAAAAATCCAACTTGGCAGCAGCTCTCTCTGAGGTCAAAAAGAAAGGGAAAGTGGATTGCTAACAGTAGACCATTCTCTAGCTAAACAGGTTCAAATTTTGATTAGGTATAAGGTGGGGACATATTTTTGACAAATGGTTCTGTGCCAGACCTTGACCATTTTGAAGGTTTAACAAGAGTCTTTGAAAGTATTTCTGCATATCAACAGGAAGGAAGTTTTGTCTTACTCAAAATCATGTTATTTATTCCTATATTAATCCTGACAAAACTCTGAAACAGCAAAAGCATGAATATATTGATTTCTTAAAACATACTTCTATAGCATAGAATATAAGCACTTCTTAATACTAAATGTCGAATGAGGCTTATTTCTTATTTCTTTGCCTTAAATTAACTCGTTTCCAAATATTTGTGCCTAAAATTTTCTATTATGCTTGAATATAGGGTAAGCCCGATTAATGAAATACTAATTTCATCTTCTCCTGGTTTAACCTGTCTTTGTGAGATCCTACTTCTTTGAAATATGTTTTCCGTGCATTATTTTTTGAGAGCTATTGCCTTGCTATTTCTTTAGTTATTCTCCTCATGTATGCTGGATAATGACAGTATATTACAGGTTTACAATGTGGATGTATCAGTGTAGACATACCTGCTGTGACATCCTATAGGACATAGTCTGCCATGTTTGTATGTGAAAATCTCCAAGAGGAGTGCAGGAAAATTTGTTACTGCACCCCCCATCAGGTTCATTGAACTGCCTGCTTGCCTCAATACCTTCATGCTCTAAAACTGCTGTTACTACTTGTGAGAGAACTCAGTGGAAAATGTGTTTTACCAATGCTTGCTTTACTGGGAGGAAATTTAATCCATGACACTCTGGTCTTTAGCTTTTAGGGTCCAGGATATGAATGCTTTATCAGAAATTTTCCAAGCAGGAAGGGACTTGTCGACCATTATCAAGCTCCTCAGTGATAAAACAGAAGAATGTGGGAGTATTTCACTCTAAGCCTTGCACCTGGATATTGAGAGCTCCTAAACAGATGGGGTTTTTCTCAATTTTGTAATTGGCAGTCCTTATTAATCCAGCTTAGACATCCGGAACACCTGGTATGGGAACAGCAGAAGTACCGGGTGGGTCAGCTTGGATACATCAGGACAATTACATTCCCTTTTGGCAAGCTGGGTTTCCTTGGTTTTGGCTATCTAGTGTTTATTAATGTCTCATGCTGCTCTTTTTAAAAAGCAGTAAGAAAAGCTCATAGGTGCTCAAGCATTTCTGGGAAAGGGGTGTACCCAGTGTCAGTATAATTGGACATCTGCAGTATAGAATTAAACCTGCTTAGGACATAAGAATAGCGACAGTACTTTCGTCCAAGTTCAGAACCTTTTTAGTCACTTTCTTTTTAACTCAGTGATCTCACTGAGCCTTAGGAGAGAGAACTCACTCAGGTTTTCTTGAGTTAAAATCCTTGGGTACTCTATTTTGACACTGTAGTGCTTTTATGTTTTATAAACTTGGTTCTTTGTAGTCATGATATTGCAGGCACCTTTTCAAAACACTTGAGGAATCCGAGGCTTAATTCTGTTAGGATATAACCACAACCATGATAAAGCACGCTTTGTCTAGTCTTTGTAGCAATAAATAATGAATCTTATAATTAAAGGATGCTCAACACCTCTCTAAGAGTACTCTGCTGACAATACTGTAGCTGATAAAATTACGACACAGGTATATTGGTGTTAAAATAATAAACTTGATTACTTCTCAACCTCTAATTTTTCATGTGTGCTCCAGCACAAATCTCATTTTCTTAACTACTCTTCTTGCACCAATATGTGTATCACTTCATTCTTGGCCATGGTTGTGTTGGCAGTTCTTTACAATTAATGAACTGTAAATCATAACAATTGTTGGATGAGTCCTGTGGCCCAGAATAGCAGGCAGTGCACTTATTAATTATTAAACGTGACCTGTGCATGCATAACAGTCATCCATTGATGGATTAATAGCATCTATCCTTCTGAGACAAGGTGGCCATCCATAACTTTTACAGTAAATGTCCCAGAATAGGGACAGTGTCCCCAGATGACACCCTGCAATCCCATGCGTTCTAGAGGTGCTGAGCATGTACTGTTACCATGAAAACAACACAGTTCTACTTTCTGATTTAGCAAACCCTGAGAACTACTTGGGTTTAGCTGTTCAACTGCTGAGTGCTTTCATATTTAGACCATTGTGTTAAGGGCCTCTTAGGAACAGAATTGGTGCAAGCAATCAAGTGTAAGTGAGGCTGCCAACACAGACAAAGCCCCCATCTCCACATGAGATCTTTTACATAGAAATATCTGAAATTATGAACTCTTTGCTCTAAGTTGGCAGCAGAATTTCTACTTTTACATGCATTAAAACAGTGGAATCATAGGGAATTTAAATATACATATAAATTCTTACCCCCAAAATTAAGGTTTTGGCCCAGTTTCTGTGAGTTTAAGGAAGGAGTTACCAGAATAGAAATCAGTATTTCATTGTGATAACCAGCAGTGATACACAGGCCATAAAAGAGTCCCCAAGTGTACCACAGTATAATCAAGAATATTCCATTCATTTGTAGCATATCAAGTGAAATCCTCACCTTTGTGAGGCTATTGCAGGTTTTGCAGTCAATCACAGTGATTCATGCACCAGACTGCTTGAAACCAAGTGATGACATATGTTTCATTAATAACTGCTGGGTAGAGAACTATATTCAAAAGCCATACACTGTAGTTTTCAAGATTAGGTTATTCAACAATAGGAACAAGTACATTTCTGTTGGAAGAATCTCAGAGATGAAAGTGGCGTCTTTGGATTTTATATGCATTCTATGAGCCAAAACTTTGTGCTAATTTTCAGTAAGCAGCCTGATTTTCAAATCACGACTAGAAACCACTGAGTTCTTTTAAAATGGTGTTGCGAGGCAGTCTGAAGATCTCATCTGGCTTGCATCCCTGGAGGCTGAAAGCAGCAAAATTTGGAGCCTGTGAAGGATATCTGGAGGATCGATAATCTGTAGACAAAATTCACAGAGAATTCCTGTTTCAGGAAAATGTAGATCATGCCTTTTTCTTCAGTGAAAGAAGGTTTCTGGAAGCAGGACTGCATTTGTGTGTATTTCCAGGTTCTGGGGAAAATAAGTGGAGGCTTGTGCAACTGAGTTGGTGCACAGTTTTTAAAAGGGAAACTGAAACCCTGGGTGAAATACTCGACTTGTCAGTGTTATGCAGGAGAAAAACTGTTTACTCAGTCACTAGTAGAAGAGGGTAAACTTCCATAACCTGTGAGTAAGCTTTTGTATTACTCACATTTCACTGTGAATGGCTCAAAAACAAACATTAGAGCATGAAGTTAAGGCGGTAGTATTATAAATATCTCTAATCATCTTTCTCTGTATTTCTGAGGCAAAATTCATCTTTCGAGTCATCATGTGATTTTTCAAGATTTGCTGGCTTTATATGAGCCTCCAGGGCGTGATGGAGGACCCAGTGCTATTCTGCTGCCTTGTGTGGCAAGATGTGTTGCTCTGCCTCCATCTCAGCCACACACAATGTGTTGGGAAAGGAGAGAGATGGGAAGTCCAACCCAGGAAACACCACGCTATTCAGATCTTGAAGCTGGCACTAAAAAACCTAACAAATATTATCCAGCTTCAGGACACCATTACAGCCCTCAGTGACACCAGCAGGACAAGGGAAAGCAAATACAAAGCAGGGATTGTATCTGGAGAGCAGTTTTAAACCAATTCTCTACTTATGTGTCCACCAGAAAACCCTGGTAAGTATGTTGGCAAATGTGGGCAGATTAAAATGTCTGTCTTCAGGAAAAATCCTCCTCCCAATAAGCATGAAGGAGAATAAAAACATAATGAAATTTTTGAAATTTGGATGAGACTAAAATAAAATTATGTTGCTTTTTTAATCCTTGAAATCAAATCCAGACCACTCCAAGACAAAACTAAGGAAACACAGGTCAGAGCAGAAGCAATTTGGGCAAAAATGGGATGTTAGTGCTAATAACGTGTGGTATTTCTCATATGGAGGTCAATTTTACCTCAAGTAGGATTTTCTACTTTGATATATGCTGTGGTATTTGTGGATGGTTGCTCTTAAGTTACATATGTTGATTAAAAATCAGTGGGTTCAACACCAGCCTTGTTACGGATGGGATGCAGAAGGTACTTCTATTTATTTAAACTTTTATTCTGCATTTACAGATGCGTAATTAAGAATAGAGCTGGAACTTCCTGCTGTACAGGATCTTCCTCTACATAAGAAGCAAGCTGATATTTAAGCAGATTTTAGTGAATGAATGTACCTTTGACAAATAACTGAAAGGTTTTAACAGTTCTCTTACCAGGGAGGCTGAATGAAATCAAACTGGGAGAAGTCTGTACCAGGCATGGCTGAGGCACAAGGTGAAAAGTATATTTCACCTGCTGTTTAATTCTTTCCTGGGAAAGAAGAGGACTTTTCTATCCACAGTGATTAATTAGGCTTCTTTCTCACAGGCTTAAAACAAAAAGGAGTAAGAACTTTAGAGGCAATTGTGTCCATAAATTGTCAGCAGCAATTTGCATTGTTGATGCATTGTTGATGCACAGAAAATGATTTGTGAGAGGCTGACCATGTGCTAGGAGAAACTTCAAGACATAATGATAATTTATTTGAAGGAAGGAGAACAACCACACTTAAAATACAGCCAAAAAACCCCCAAACCCCTACAACCTGAAAATAGAAGTAATAACAGCACAAGAGGTAGTAGGACATGCTGGAGTTCTAATGCAATAAATCCAGGACCCTTAGCCATGTCGTTAAATGTGTGCTGCTTTCAAGTTTCAATCCTCTTGATTGCTGGGAGAACCTTGAAGCATAGAATATGAATGAGTGTCTTTTCAGTTAGTTATTCCAAATTGAAAAGAAAAGAAGAGCAATACAATTTCAAGTACTGATCAAGCTGCAATCTCAGTAAAAGGAAGAATTAGCCCCTTTTCTGAGCCTTAGGCTAGCTGCTATTTCATGTTTAGAGGGCCAAAGCCTGATTAATCCTGGCAGAGTTACTGTGGTTTATATCAGAGGGAAGGGATGTTCTGAATACCTCATTTGGCCTTTTCTGGCCTTCTGTACTAGTGTGTATTAAAAATGCATGAATTCCAACTCTTAATGTTTGATCATCTTTATTTGCGAGTGAAGTAAAAATGGCATCCAAGTGTAAATGAGGATCAGTCCTGTCAACATTTACAATTCAGATTTTTAAGCATAACAGTGATATAAATGTCTTCATTGTCTCACTCCCCTGGACTGTTGAGATAGTCAGGAGAATGCTTTCCATCAGCACAGAAAGATACCACCCTAACTAAAAGGGAGTCAGACATACAGATCCTTCTTGAATGTCTCTTGTCATCAATTTCCTTCAAAAACCCAGCATTTTATTTGTTCACTTTGCAAATGGATGCTTCTCTCTCTCCCCAGATAGCAGGGGATAATTTAGAGTGAAATTCCACTTGTATCTGATGGTGCCCCTTGAAGGTTTATGCAGATCCAGGTTCAAGAATGCAGTGACTTAGAGCTGAGGGCAAGATACAGCAGAGAACAACATACAATGGCCCTCAAGAGTCTACCATAAATTTTAAACTCATGGATGGGCATTCTCAGTCTCTATGAGGCATTTTGTTTCAAGGTTTAACCAAAACCTTTTTTCTTATGTCCATCTGGAATTTCCCTTGCTCAAAAAGCAAGTGTTCAAAAATTGCTTCTTACTCTTTCTCTTTGTGCCACCAAGAGGAATCCTGTCTTCTTGATAGCCCCCATTCAGCAGCATATTACTGCTAAACATCTCTCCTTCTAAGGCAAAGTCCAAATTAGGTAATGATTTAGTTATATACTTAGTCTCTTAAACTCCACAAAAATTGCAATTAGTTTATAAAGTAATTATGCACAATTTGTGCACATTATTAAGCATGCTAGTATAAGCTGGGTGCAAAGTACAGTTCTGCCAGATTACTGGTTCCAAGTGATTTTTATAATTTCCATCTTTAAATTCACAAGCATCTCCAAGAAAGATATATTACTGCATACAAAGTACCAGTATCTTTTGAGAATGTAGTCTTTGCACTCCATTGGGATGAAAGTGTGGAATAAGTATGAGTAAGTGATAAAAATCAGCAGTAAAATCACTCCATGCTCCATGACTCCAATTTTGGGTAGATCCTGACCTCCATATAATCTGAGACTGCGGCTTTCTTTAGTCCTCTAGACCTGAAGAGCTCCATCAAAATTGTAAGTCCCAAATTATGAAGAAATTACATCAAAATGAAAGAAAAAATCATCTTTCCTTTCACTCAAAATGAAATATTATATAAAGCTACACTTCAAGCCCATACTTCATTGGAGTTGTTTGGGCTTCTTGGGCAGCAGTGGCAAACAGAGGTAGGGGCTGTGTGTTGCCTGTGTTTTGTGGGGCCCTGTGATTTAGTGAGCAGAGTGCTGCAGCCAGTTGGCAGAAATCTGCTGGAGGATGCCCAACACCACAAGATTATGTGCTTATATTGAAATGCCTGGTCATTTGGGGCACATGAAACTGCTCTGCGTGGGCGGCCTGGCTGCTGGATCACAAGGGAGCCCTGGCAACAAAAAGGCTCCTCCCTGCTTTTGTCTGTACCCTTTTCTTTCTGGTGCCTTTGCCCAGGGGCAAACTCTGGAGGGTAGCTCTGGTGAGCAGAGGTTGGACCAGATGATTTACAGAGACCCCTCTATTATCCCACACTTCCATATATTCTGGGAAGAACACATGTTGTATATACACTATATATCAGGGCTTTTTAGTTAAAGAATGTCCAGCTTCATCGTAGGGACAGAGCTGCACAAAGCCCTTCATTGACTGAAACTGTGCTCCTGTGTGAGCAGGTGTGTAAGATTTATAATTTTAAACATTCTTACTCTATTGCTTATATGTGCAGAATCTTCTCATCTTTAAATTACAAAGCAATTTTGTTCCTCACAGAAGTAATGAACCACAAGAAGTGTCATTAATAATGCTCCTTTTCAGATGTCCTATATTAGAAACAGTATGCTAAAACAATATTTTTACCTATCGATCATCCTTGAGGCAAGAATTTATCATACTTTTACAAGTAGTCCCTTTTGGCTTTGCAGCTCTGTCTGATACAAAGTCTAACATAAAGTTGCCACCTCTGTCAGCTTCTACCTTCTCTATGGTCAAATTTGCTTTTATTTGATGCCAGTTTGGGTCATGGGCTTTGTAGACAGAAGTTCAAAGTGGTTAGATACAGCTTGTGATAGTCTAGAAAACTGAAAACACTAGTGGGGAAACTTTTCCTTTGTCCAAACAAGTGCAAGAATACTCGGTGGAGATTTAAATCAGTAACCAAAACTAGCACTCAGTCACCAAGGCAAGCAGCTCTGGACAAGAAAAAAATAAAGAAAAAGTAATATAGTAAGAAACCTATGGAATAAGGGTCTCTCAGCTGGTTACTGAGCACTGTTGAAAGTGTATGAAAACTGGGAAAAGAGTTCCTGAGAGACAGGTGGAAAGTGACGAGGTGAAAATCCAGCCTTTAGTACTGAGATTTCCTGAAATGGTGATAGTAACAGGAGGCCTCTATGTAAATGGAGAGGTAGGGTTTTGTTTGGCCAGTTTTTCGGTTAAGGTGAGGTTTGCTTTGGTTGCTGTATTTCCCTCTCCGAAAGGTAAAAGCTGAAGGAGCCCACCCTATTATTTCATATTTAAGAAGGGTGGAAGGGCAGCAGTCAGGAGCCTGCCTACATGCCTGGCAGCACCTTTTAGTGACCACAGCTGTAGACCAGGACTTCCTGAGGGGCTGGGAATGGCAGAGGCAGGAGAAGGTGAGGGCAGGAGATGAGACCTGCTTTGGAGTCTGCCCATGGCATGAGCAGCCCCAGGCTGCTGAAGGCAGTTTCCACTGATGATCTGTGGCTGAGGGGAGAGTCAGAGGGCTCTCACCTCCTTCTTTTCTGCTCAGTCCAGAGAGCTGACAGCTCTGTGGTTGTGTTAGGTGCTGCTTTCTGGGTGCAGGGGATGAGAAAAGATGAAGGTGGTGAAGATGACAGGTGGTGAAACTGCCCTGCACGGCTTTGATGTATGTGAGCTGTGAGGAGGATGTGTGCTACCAGGAGGGCTCACGCTCTTGGTTACTGACAAAGAAGTACTGGATAATCTGTTGAACTTCGATTACTACTAATTCGGTATCCATACTCTGATTCATTTGGAACCATTTCTGTTCCTTAATTCCTACAAAAATAAGATGAGAAGCTCTAAACCAAATTATTTTGTTTGTAATGCAGTTACCACTAATGAACAGCTGCCAAAAAGACAATTTTGTCTAAATAGTGTAATAACAATTCACCAATGGGCAGCAGTGTAAATGAGCTGTCATGCACTTCCTTAAATTGAAAACAAAAGGAGACCTCTTCCTTCTCCTGATTTTGATCTTGCATCAACTGAATTTGACAGGTTTTGAAAAAAAATCACTGCAAGCTTATACACAATATTGTGACTGATATATGACTTGGGAAAGGAGCCAGAGATCACAGAATGTAACTGCTCAAAATTGTCTACGTGTTTTATCCTACCAACTTGCTTACAACTCAGAGTAAAGGATGTGACAAGACAGCTCTCCACAGCAATGATTGCACAAAGTTTGAAGCTTGACTATCTTCTCAAAAATGCTTGTAAGCCTGTGCCAGAGGAGAGACCCAAAGCCCTGCAAGCAGACACAGGGCTGCTGCTTAGTGCTGGGAACCAGTTCCAAGCTAGTCCTCTTGACCCAGCAACAAAATGCCTAAATTCTTATCCTTAAACCCAAGCATAGAAGGCAGCTAATTGGCTGCAAAAATTGAGTGGTAACACACTGCATTTCAGATATTTGTCTCATAATTACTTCAGAATTGATTTAATCTGAAGAAAACATCTTCTCTGTGAATGGACCTGCTTGCAGGGCTGATTTTACATTTCCACGTATTTCTTTTTCTGCTTCAAATGCATCAGCTGTGTTGCTAGAATGCCTGTCTGCATATTCTGCTGGTAGCATGTGTTTGAGAAAGTCTCAATAACAATCCATAAACAACCAGAGAACAAACTGGTTCTTCAGAAGATCCTTCTGTGCTGCTCTTCAGCTGTCATTTTGAAAAGGGGAGATGACAGAACTTCAAGGTGGTATAGAGTGGAGAGACACTGAGGTGCTAGATCAAAGTGCTTTAAAAAAGAAAAAAGAAAAATCAAGAGAACAAAAATCCCCACAGAAAACCCTGAAACCCTCTGAGTTATTTGAACTCAATTATCTTGACTCAGGATTTTCTGTGCACGGGTGTTTCTGATTTCAGTTGACATTTGGAGAGGTGTGTGGTAGTTTCCTGCATGCTGGCAGCAGTTGTTCCCAGTCTCCCCAGTGCTGGGGTGCCCTTCCAGCTTGCTGCTGACCCACCTTGCACTGCAGAGCTTGCAGCCTTGTCAGGGAACATCTCGAGGGCAGCTCCCAGCTGCTGCCTGTCCTTCGTTATTTTAGGTGGGATGGGGCAGAAACAGTGAGTGTGTGTTAGTTCATCCCAGTGTCTGCTGCACCAGCACAGTGTCCAAACAAACATTGCTATCCCTGCAGGAGTTTGGCAGCTGGCTCACTTCGTCCTTCTCTTGGAGACCAGGAAATTCAGGATGTCTTTCCCAGGCTGAGTAGAAGCAGATATACTGTAGCAGTGCAAGGAGCCTGATTTATATGATAGCAAAGAACAAAGTACAACGAATCAGTACCTTTAAAATAAAATGTAGGGGAATGTACGTAGGTTTCTCGTCACTGTGATTCTACCATGGTTAGAGCAAGCAGTGTGGCAGGAGGCAGGGACAGCAGAATGGCATTGAGGGGTGACTTCTGCTTGCAAAAACATGCTGCTTGCTGGTACAGGACTAATGCCAGTTCACACAGCTGTTTAATTCAGCATACTAGCAGCAGGACTCTTCTTTGTATGTAAGTCCTTTTAGTAATGTCCACTATATGACAATTTAAACTTTCTAATAGAGTCCAGACAGTGCTCTACATATACTTTCTGCTGCTATAATGTAATAACATTTTGCACTTATTGATTTACCATGCTATCTTTTAAAGAAGACAAAATGCTTACCTGTGTAAAAATGCTTAGTTCAAATAATCTACATAGCAAATGCTTTGGCTTGATAGCCCATATTACCACCAGATGCAAATTGTCATATGGTCACTGGGAATCATGCACGGAAGTCCACCTGGGTATAACCAGGAGCAGAAAGGGGTGTGAAGTGGAACATAGGACAGGAGAGGATGTCTGTGCATTTAAAAAATTTCTGGGTGCCTTTCTACATGACATGATGTGGATGACCTAATTCATTTGATGTTGTGTTCTTTTTATTCTACCAATCGTGGGGTTTTTCTTTTTTCCTTTTCTTTTTTTTATCTTCCCCACTCTGGGAGGTAGGAGGCTTATCTACACCTGAACCATGCTGTGCAGGACTGATATGCTTCTCTCTGCATCCATTTCTTTCCTTGAAGCTTTTTTAGTCCATCAGTTACTTTCAATACAATTTAATAGTGAGGTTTCTCTAAGGCCCATGAAAACAGGTAGGCAGATAAAAATGCAGACTAACTGTGGTTCTCCTTCTGCTTAGTTGGAGCTTGTGCTTCATTAGGGAGTCCAGACAGGAGAGACCTCACAAAATCCCCCTGGTAGTGAAAGGTTCAGTCAGAACTCGTACCTGAGACAGCGAGCAGGAGACAGAAATCAATAGGAAAGCTGGCTTCATTAGCAGCCCTGCTCTGCAGCTCTTTGTTTTACCTTCACATGTTGCACATAGGCATATTTACACCACTGTTTCCTCGCAAGTCTTGACTTCTCATTGACCTCATTTTGTCTCCCTTTTTCTAACATATTGCATAGAGGGTCCTTTCTCCACCATAATTCACTCCAAGTTATTTCCTATTCTCTTGGAGTATTTTCTACCTTGCCTCTCATTATAGAACCAATTCTGGTTATGATTTGGTGCACGTAAGCAACTTCTTTTCTGTGTAAATTAGTTAAACTGGCTTCTAGTACCTAAAGAAATGTTCCTTCAAACAGGCTGAGGCAAAGAGGCAAAGAGCCTTGAAAAGCAGGCAGACATCAGAGACAAACAAGACAAATGGCCCCGATTTTGTTCACAAGCTGTGTGGGATTTGAGGGAAGGAAAATTAACTCTCTCCTCAATTAGTTAAGGGTTCTCAGTGATGGCAACAGGAGTGTTTTTCTCATCAAATGAGGAATGAGTGAAAACATAAGATGATTTGGAACTGAACATACTTGCAGTTGATTACGTTTTTGGCTAGCAAGATACTTCAGCCTTCACTATCATTTGCCCTACAGGTTTAAATTATGAATTATTTAAGGTGGAGAAAATATTTTTCTTTCCATTAGTGCAGTTCCTAGTACAGTGTGATGCCAATCATGGCTGTGGCTTGTACATTGCACAGATACAAAATAAGGCAAGAAAGCAGAAATTTTGGGATTTTGTTTTTCTTTTCTCTTCTTCACAGAACAAATTATATGGGAAGTGCATGGGCACACACAAGAGTCTGGGTGCTGAAAGACATTAGCTTGCAAAACCAGAAAGTCTCCCCAGTGGCTCTGTGAGTTAAGCACTGCTTTGCACTTTTGCTATTTCTTTAGAGATTGGAATTTCCAGCTTAACATGTGCTAAACTCTACAACATGCTAAATAGATTTTGTGTCAGCCAGGAAATAAGTCCCCAGATAGATGTTAATGTAGTAACCATGAAAAAGGTGAGTTTTTTAATCTTATATTTGGCCTGGGAAGGTTTTTCACATGTGAATTGCCCCAGCACTACTTTCTGCATGAGCACTTATCTTGTAGAAGACTTTAAGAGAGTTCAAGAAAATCATGCAAACACCTTCTTTGTGGGTTACTTGCAGATAAACCAATCCCAAAGCTAGTGTTGGATGAACTTTTTTAGAAGTAGCAACAACATAGGAGTATGGTATTCAAAAAGTTAGCGGTCCTTGTTGGAATCTAGTGATTACTCTGTTTTCACTGTATTTTTATTGTTCTAATCCTGTTTACAGCTGGTCCTCTTAGGAGGTAGGGTGAGAATGGTTTTGCATGAACGTTCTCCTCTTGATGCAACATTCAGCTCACTTTTTGTGAACTACTGCAGACCCACTGCAGACAAAACAAGAAAAGGTGTTCCAACATTCTTGTGGCACCACATGTTAGAATTTTGCTTATATGTTCATGGTTAAACTGATTTAGGGCTAAGATCAAATTGTCTCCCCAGACACCCCTAATGGCCCAGCAAAGATTGTGATAAGGTTTTTGTTTGGTTTTAATACCTTAGGTGTCATGGTGCCATCCATTTCCAAGGTCCTCCTGGAGCTGTACTTAGGAAATCTGAGCGGGTCTGAAGTGTGGCAGTGCCCTTGACATTTTGTGGCATGCTGTGGTTGTAGCATATGGTGACTTGCTGCAGCTAAAGCATTTGGTAAAACATGCTGGGAAGGTGCTGTATATGGTGAACGGCTCCAAGGCGCAAACTGTGCTACTTTCAGCTCTGCTCCTTTTGAGGGGGTTGCAGCAGCTCTGTGTGACAGTATGGTCATGTGTATAAGTGTGTAATCTTGTTTAGATTGAGATCCAGGATATTTTAAACAGCATTTTGTTCCATTCTGTGAACAGACCCTAAGTTTAGCACTGTTTTAGTTGGGGCCTTTTTTTGTTTTGGTTTGGGTTTTTTAATTGATTTCTATTTTAACTGAAGTGGAAACAGTTTAGCAAACTCAGACCCTTGCAAACAGATTGTGCTGACTGTGAGGATAAGTTTGTGGGCTGAGTTTTGTATCTGCTGAAACTATAGAAAAATCTTAGCGTGAACTGCAAGCTAAGATGATGCTGTTGCTCAATTTGCTTTAACTAAAAGTGCCTGCAAAAGATCAGACTAATTAAGGCTGTCTCTGAGGTCCTAAAAAATGCACATTCTTACTAAAATACCCTTGAGCTTTTAATTATTTTCAGGTGGAAGTGCAATAGAGGATTGTGCCTGGATTTTCCTATCTGAAACCAGGTAGGTGCCTTAGAAACCTTGCTGGCAAAAGTGCAGGTGGTTCTAGAGGACAGAAACAGGAGTTTAGGCAGAAGCTGGGGCACAGCATGAACCTCCAAACATACCCTGCTTTCTTGTTGGAGGTGCTTCACCCTGTATAAATAAACCCCAAATCTTGCGGCCTCTTCTGGAGCCCCAGAGACCCCAGCCTGTCTTGGTGGCTCTTCCTGCTGCCCTCCATCCAGTGTCCTGGGGAACCCACAGCTAGACAAACACACGAGTAAATGTGTTGCTTTCTCTTTCCAAGGAATATTTAAATTCCTTCGGCACAGAATTTATTTCTACCTTCCCTCTGCACTTTTATCTCATTTGTGTCCTTATAATGTAGTTTGTAGTATTGGTTTTTCTCAGCCCTCAAGTACAGATTTATTAGAAACACAAGCAAAAATACTTGTCAACACTTATTTGGGTTCAATGCCTGAGAAAAGAAACAAAAATCTGCTCTTCTTTGGCCTGTGTGATTGCATATGATTTGGGCACAAACAATTCCTGTAAGGGAATGCTCTGCTGATTCTTCAAGAGTCATTTCCAGCTGAAAATAACAATAACCGTGAATAACTGTCAATGCACAATGTGGGCTGTTTCTCTGTGGTTCAGTTCACAGCCTCTTACTAATCTGGAATTCATGCAGCTCTAATCACCTTATTTTATAAATTTGGGAGATTCAGAAGACATGCATGCCATCTTTTTGAGGTGATAAAACCTAGTTTGCATAAAGCCCCCATAATCTTTAAGAGTAATCTCGATTATTCTGACTCTTCGCAAATATCTTATTTTTTTTGGCACTTCAGAGATATCAAAGTGATATAGAACTAATGAAAATTTATTGAACTTCTAATAAGGCATGAGGAAATGTACTTCTATTTTGATGGACTCTGATCTCTTCTAAAACATAAAAGCAAAACTCCAGACTTTAAATGTTACTTTATGTACATTCTCACAGGAAAAAGTACAAATGTGAAAAGGAAGATTAGCAGAACTCTAGTCAGTTGAGGGGATCTGATTTTAATGGTGTTTGGTTAGGCTGAAAAACAAATCCTAGGTGATCAACGATGGGAGATTTACCCGGCAGTGGACACTGTGAGCCTGGGGTGCCCCAGAGCTGGGCAGCCCAACCACGTGTCTGGAGAGCAGCTCTGCTTCTACAGTGCTTACAGAAGTCTGTCAAAAATCAACATTTCTCTTTAATGAAGCCTTATAGAAATAAAGGGCTTGATACTTCTGATCAGAGGTAAATATCTCTGTGGTATTACCTGATCTTGATGATGCAAGAGCTGAACACCTCTTCTGAGCAGACAGGCTGAGACTCTTGGGGTTGTTCAACCTGGAGAAGAGAAGGCTCTGGGGAGACCTTGCAGCACCTTCCACTACCTAAAGGGGCTACATGAGAGCTGGAGAGGGACTTTCTATAAGGGCACGTAGTGACAGGACAAGGGGGAATGGCTTCAAACTGAAGTAGAGGAGGTTTAGATATAAAGAAGGGTAGTGAGAGTGGTGAGGCACTGGAACAGGTTGCCCAGAGAAATGGTGGACGCCCTGTTCCTGGTTCAAGGCCAGGTTGGATGGGGCTTTTAACAACCTGGTCTAGTGGAAGGTATCCATGGCAGAGGGGTTGGATCTAGATGATCTTTAAGGTCCCTCCCAACCCAAACAATTCTATGATTCTATAATTTGGGGGGGGCTGCAGTTTAGACATTATTGGTGTTTTCAGGCTTGTAGAAATGAAGACTGCAATACTTTGCCTATCTTAGATGATCTCACCTGATGAAATATAAAGATACAGCAACCAATGAAAATAGTTTGTTTGACATGGATTATCCTTGAAATTAACTTCCATGCTAGCTGGATTTATGTGTTTTATAGCATCTGCTAAGAGTTGGCATTCAGCAACTAGCCTAAGTTATGACTAACCATGAGGATTTAATGCTGTTGCTTCTGTGCTTGTCTTGAGTGAGATGAAGCTTGGATCTTCACGGCAGATTTGCCAGCTCTTCAGCTCTAGAAAGTTTCTTAAATTTTCATGTAACTGAAGAAGAAAATCCTTTGTTCTCTCAAAGTATGAATCCAGGTTTGGTCATTCAGGAGTACTAGAAAAACATTCCAGGCCAGAGTGCTTGTTCCACATGTAGAATCCACTCAGGGCTTGTAGCATCAAATATGTGTCTCCTGAGCATGAGGTGCTCCAAAGTCCATCAGGCAAACTGCGCTGCTTTTGCTACCAGGTGAGTGGTACATGCAAACATTTTATCTCACTAATTACTACGTTTATACATAAACATGACAGAGTTGGCCAAAAAAATCAGGAGCCTGTAGCTTCCACAGGCTTTCTGGAGTGCCTGCTGGTATTGCAGATAGACACCAGCATTAACATTCAGGACTCTGTGGTGCTTTCTGGGTGCAAGTTTCTGCCAGGATTAACAAGTTACTGTGGTCTTTTGGACATTCTGGGAAATGGTTTTAGGAATGGCCAAGCATGGGGGTCTGGAGCACTGCAAACAAAGGCCTGCATGGAGGTGTGTGCTTGAACTGAGTGCAGATGGGTGTTTCCTGAGGGCTCTGCAGACATACATGGATTATTGTTATGGTGCATCATTTTGTCTCCCAGAGGCTGCTGAAACTGAGAATTATTTGTAATAGGGTTGCTTAACTTCATGTGTAAGTGGGCTCTCAGCATAAATAAAACTATTGAGTTAGGACAGAATCAGGGAAAGGCCAGATTTAGGACTGCACTAAATTAGGTGTCCTGATTTTAGCTGGGACAATTTTGTCCTTAGAAGATAGTACACTGTTGTGTTTTGGATTTAGTATGAGAATAATGTTGATAACACGCTGATGTTTTGGTTCTCGCTGAGTAGTGCTTACTCTATGTCAAGGACTTTTAAGTTTCCCATGCTCTGCCAGTGCAGAGGTGCACAAGAAGCTGGAAGGGCACACAGCCATGACAGCTGATCTGAACTGTCCAAAGAATATTCCATACCACAGAACATCATGTCCAGTACCTAAACTGGGGGGGACTTGGCTGCACAACTGTGTTGTGCATCACTTGTTTGTTTCGAGGAAGAATTCTCTCTCTCTCTCTCTCTTTGTTTCCTCTCACTGCAATTATTTGTTTTATTGTTGTTGTTATTATTATGAGCAGTAGTTTATTTTACTTTATTTCCATAATTAAATTGTTCTTTCACCTTGTTTATTGTTTTTTTTCCAATTCTCCTCATCCTACCTGGGGGGTGGGGAGGTGGGCAAGCAGCTGTGTGGTACTTAGTTGCCATCTGTGCTTACACCACAACACAAAGTTACAGGAGAATCTCACACTTTTAGTCCGGAAGTTCAGATGGCTCATGCCTCTGATCTTCAGAGAACTGGAGTTATGATTATTATGGTTTTGGTCTTTGATTTATTGCATAATTTTTAGCATTTCAAGGTAGCGTGTTGCCTTTTAATCTAGCAGAGAAATAAATAAAATCATTCCGGCCTACCTGTTGATCTAGAGATTACAGTGATGAAATACATTAAGATGCTTTAGTACATGTTGCTGGCTTCTGAAGAAAATGCAAGTAGAATTTTTAAAAAGTGATAAAACTAGAAACCACCGTTTTTTATTGCCTTTTTTTTGTAACAAAACCATTTAAATAATAATATCAAGTAAATCAATAATCTGGGTTATTTTCCCAAGTCAATAGGAAAAAACTAGGTGCTGTTAGACCTTATTAGAGGACAAAATAGTGCTGATGGTAGACTTGTGTGGGTGAAATCAGAGTTGAGGCAGAGAACTCAGATATAAAAACTTCGGAATTTGTCTGTTGTTTTATCTTCTACTGCTTTGTTATGCTGATAAAAGAAGCACCCTGTATTGGGGGGGAGGATGACATCAGTGTTTTCTCAGAAACATAGCCTTTAAGGTTAAATATCAGCAGAACACTAATCCAAGACATTATTATTCCTTGCAGACTTGAAATAATTTAGCAGCCCTGACAGTACTGAATGCCACAGTAATACAGAGCTAAAGCAGGAATTTGGCCTATAAAAATGCAGAACATAAAAAACATCAGCATTCTGAGTAAGCAATCCACAGGGTTATTATGAAGGCTTTAGTTCCCCTTTTGTAAGGGAAAATAGATAAGTTTTTAAGAGAAAATAGAGGCAAATGTAGTTTTGAATTAATCATTTAACTAAAAAAATTTTGCTGTAAGAGGTATGTCTTCCTACTTTTATAATTGTTTATATTTGATTGCTTTTAGTAGAGCATTTTTTGACTACAGTCTGTTCTTTTCAAATCTTCTGGCTAACTAGGTAATACTTATATTGTCAAACTAAAAAGAAAATATGTGCAGATAAAATCCATTACTAATGGGCTAAATGACATTTAGTGTCAGAGAGACTATTCTTCAGATTGGAGAAAGGAATGGTGCATTTTAGATTAAAAAAGAAATATTGTTTGCACCCTTGGGAGGGCTTCACTGAACAACGTGATAATTAAAATAGCCCGGAATATTTGATTTCTGTTTGATAGTCATTTTAACCTGTCTGCTCACTTCAAAGTAAATCTGCAAGCAGGTGTCAATAGGTGAACATGGACTGACAGCCAGCAATTGCTGAAATGCCACCAGCTACTCTGTAAAGTTATCAGAGTCTGTCACATCTTGACTGTGAAGTGAAAATGGCTGAACAGGGAAAATTTTTTTCGTCAGATTGAACATTTTCCAGTAACCTTCATGATTAGACCTCCAAAGAAATAAATACTAAAGCCCTGCATGAAGGACAGGAGCCCCTGTTTGTTTCATGATGCGAGCTCTGCTGCCTGGGAAATGGGAGGGGGCTGCTCCTCCCAGTGAAACAGGGTCTTTAAAGCTTTCTTTGACAGCTCTGCTGTGCAGCCAGGGAAGCGACGTGCCATGGATTGTAATAAAACCTGCCCCAGCCCCCCCCCCCAGAACATGGTCAGCACAGCAGATTTTTTTTTAAAAATTAAATCAATCTGGATAGTTCAGGCACTTGAACTATGTATTTGCTAGATAAACATTTGTGATAGATTCGAACACAAAGTATTTAATTTCTTGTTATTCCTTGCGGCGCTGTTTGTTGTTTTACTGCTCTCACCAAAAAGCGTGCTCCGTGGGAAGGCATGCCTTGCATTTATGCTGACTTCACCCAGGAACCCTCCCTGGCTCCAGTGTTTACCTCGCGCCCAAATAAAGCACATCCAGATTTGAACTCTTGTCACTTGGATTCTGCTGAGAAGGAAAAAAGCAAGGGGCTTGGGCCTGTTCGTGCTCAGAGCTTTGGCTTATTTAGGCTCTCGAGCTGCATGCAGTGTGTTTTCTGGAACGCGTTCTTGGGTTATCTCAGTCATGAAAAGTGGAGGAGGACACAAGTTATGCTGTTTGTCAACTTTGCAGCTTGAGAACTGTCACCTGTGCTTGCTGCTCCTTTCTTCCCCTTGATCTGCTTTGTCTTGAGTTTCCTTGTGGCTTTGCTTGAGATTTGGTTTCTGAGCAGCTGGTGCAAGAAGCAGAAAACGTCCATGCAGTGGGCCTGCAATGAAGGGATGCTCTTTTCCACACAATGGACAACATCATAGTGGCACTGGTTACTGTGGGATGTTGTAGAGGTCTAACATCTAAATGGATTCAAAAGGTCACAGAGGGTATGTCCACTCAGGGTGATTATATGCAGAAACTTGATGTCACCTTGTCTCAGATGTTTCTATATCTATATACTTTCAGAAGTGTATGCAAGAAAGAATCTTTTGAGATGTGCCCGTTTTGGAAATCTTTTATGAACATCTACTATTTGTCACTGAAAGAGACAAAACAATGGGCTGGGATGACTCTCTGATCTGTTCCAGTATGCCTCTTACCACAGCATAAGCTGTAAGAACTATAGGAATACCTACCTGTTTTCTATGTCTCTTTTCCTAATGATTCCCTCTGGTCTGCATGGGATAGTTTCTAATTGAACATGCTACCTTCTGTAAATGCTCTCCATAAGTGCTCTGTTCCTGGGCCAAAGCTCAAGATTTAGATGCAAAGATACCCAATGTCAGCAAGAGCAGGGCTGCTCCAAGAGAGAGAACGATCTGGGAGCCAAGGGTGACACAAGAGGGCAGTCCCAAAATATCAGAGGACATGGCTGGATCACTCTTAGGGTCCCTTAACAGTCCCAGGCATGGTGAGGTAAGCAAAATAAATCCAGTGTCCACTGAGGGATGCCAGTCAGGGGCAACAGGAGATGGGGCTGGACATGCAACACAGGGCTTGAGGTTAATCCAGAAAAAACAGTCAGCAAGTCAGGACAGCAAAGGACAAGGCTAACCGACAACACAGTTCTGGAGCCTGAGCTTAAATAAGCCATGAGAACTTGGCTGGGAGGAAGACCAAGGTGAAGGTGGTCGTAATAATCAAGGTCAGCTGGTGGCCTATTTGCAGTTTTAGTCCTTGGTGTCAGGTACTGTATTGGGTTTGGGTTTTTTGGGGTGAGGGTTTATTGTTTTTTCCTAATTGCCAGTAGGTTACTACTGTAAGTGGGGGTGACACATGAATCCCTGGTAAGATTCAGTGAAAAAGACCATAAGCTGAGTAAAAATGACAGGGGGTCTGCAACACTTTGGAAATAAAAACCAGGAGAATGCAAGCTTCCTGTGCTATTTTAGCAGACCAAGTTATCAGTGTCTCACTAATCAATGAAGTTAACAGACATTGTTAGGATAACAGGCAGAAGGAAGTCTGTAGTAAACAAATAATTTTACTCTCTGCGACTTTGAAGTCAACATCTGCAGCAATAATAGGCAAACACCAACTATTAAAAAAATGGAAGAAATAAACCAATGAAAACTGTAATCAATGTGGAGGGAATGTCCTAAGCCAAGTTCTACACCTATTTGCAGTCAATGGATTTTCAGGCATGTGCATTAGCTTAAATCAGAGTAAATTTGGCTCATGTTTCAAAGATAGAACTCTACTGCATATTTTGACATAAATTTTAACACCCCACTTAGCACCTAATAGAATAAGATGAACTTCTTAGTAATGAACAGAATTGTTTATACATCTGCTGTAAGGCGAAAATAAGCTTCTGTCAGGTCGACTACATGATTATTGATTTTTAAAATTTATTTTAAAAGCCTCACTTGCAAATTTCTGCCAGTTTCAGAGTTATGGTAACTGTGTAACTGCTTAGATTTAAATCTTGATTGATTATGTCATTGTCACTGTATGCAGACCCTCTAAAAGTTTTGTTGTTTATTTACAAATATGAATTTGGCTCTGTAAGATGGGTGTTGGGTTGTCCTGCAGAGGGAGATTGTGGTTTAGGGCATTTAAATACAATATTGGGACCAATCTCTGGACCAGGTTGCCCTAAAACCAGGCTGCTGCTTCACCAATACCTCAGCTAAAATGCACTGAATAAAGTAGTGATGTAGAAATACAGAAATGTGTTTCTGACATTTATCTAGAAATCTAAAACTCTTCTGATGGGGAAATGCTGCAAATCTTGAGTTAATATTTTTTCAAATTGACTGTTTATTTTTATAGGAATTGATATTATGCTTTTCAGTCACATAGGAATGTTGTGTTTGAAAGCAACCCTTTAGACAAATTGAGTTCTGAGAATGGGCTAAGAATGAGGCATCCTTTGCGGCAGAGAAACTGGTCTTCTCATGAATAATACTAAGCAGCATCACTTTTTGAGTGCATTACAGTTAATTTACAATTTTTTCTGTAAGTTTTTCTTTATAATGTGCAATTTAATCCTGGCTTTTCATGATGCTTGGGCAAAAACACGGGTACCAAAGCACCAGTGTAATGAAGGAAATAAGAAAAATAACAGTTTAATAATGATATGCATCTCTCACACAGTATTTATATAATTATAGGAAACCAACAATAAATTGATTTGAAGAGAAGGAATTAACTACCAATGTAAAATCCTTGCCCCAATGCAGACATGAGGGTTAGTTCCATTACTGCAGGCTGAGCAGAGAGGATGAAAAGGCTCTCAAAATAGAAGCTGAGAATTACCTTCCTTTTCTTTGGAGGGGGTGATGGAGGAAATGGGAATAGAAATTGATTTTATCAGTACTAGCATACCAGAATTTGTATCTCTGTCTTAAATATATGGCATATCCAATTGCATTGGAGAAGGCCAGTTAGCTTGTCTTGCTTGCTCCATCTTTTTTCTCAGAAGATATGAATAATGGCCCAAATATATAGTTTATGAAGATGCCCTGATGCAATTTTCATGTTTCACATAAGCATCCTTCAATTTCCTGTGCCACTTTAGTTCTAAAACAATATATTTCAAAGCATTTTCATGTATTTTTGATAATATCATGGTTGGCTTAACAGATGAGATGTATTGACTGGCAAAGACAAGTGTGGAAAAAAATCCCACAGCTGGTATCATACGCCATCTCTATTGCAGACTCTTCAACTTGCATGAATAATAGCAATTAATGATTATCTATGCCAAGAGAAAGCATACATTATCAGTTTATATAACAATCCAAATTCCCAATGATTTACATGACTCCAAATTTTTGCATCTATAGCTATTCTCTGTTCTCCTTTGTTATCCACATACAAGAGTTTCCCTTCTCCTCCATCGCTCTAATATGCCCAAGTAAATGATACAAATGGAAAGTGATACCTTTTGTCTAATAGAAAAACAAGCATTCAAAGTTTCTTCTGAGAATTTATACACTGAAAACTGAATAGTAACACTTTACTGGAACAAGGAAGAAAAAACTGTGTCATAAGGCATGCATTTTATGTTAAAATTGTTGTTAAGCAAATCATTTGCTCTTGAAAATTTTCAAGAGAATTTTTCTGGTGGGTGAAGAAAAGGAGAAAAAGGGTTCTTTTTTCAGTGCAAAGTTGTGGTTACCTCTGAATTTTCCCTACCCTGATATTGCTTTGCTGAGTTTCTTTAGCTTCATCCCAAAACCACAGCCCTGAGTGATGCTGGGGGTGGTATAGAATAACAATTTAGATGCACCCACACCACACTAAGCTCCTCCCCCACCTCTGCAACTAGGACACTGAGTGACTTAGAACTCAACATATAAAATTACATAATAGGCACCAACATTCTTGTTAGATTTCTTTAGGATTGTGTGCTGAAATATCTCTGGAGACCTGTCCTCCATTACCAATTCCTGCAGGGCTTTGAAATGAACTAAACTTGTGAACAACCTGATTCCCTCACCCTCAGGTTGAAACAGCATCTTTGAGCTCAGTATTTGGGTCCCTGTGTGGTTCATGAAGAAAACTAGGGAACAAAAACGTTATTTTAAAAAAGTCAGGATGCTCAGCAACCACCTAAACTAATCAAAAGAAACTGCTTAAGCAAAATGCATCTTCCATCACTTAAAATACCACTTGCCTATCTGGAAATGACCAGTCCTTCTGCTTTCAATTACTGACTTCTTCTCCTAGTATTACCTCCCTTTTTGCTTTATATATATGCAGATCCATTATTGACCCTTCTTTTCTGTCCCATTTGCTGTTTTTGTCACCACAACCTCCCTCCCCCAGAAAGGTATAAAACTAAGGGGTCACACCCAGTCACAGGTCTGACCTGCGTCATGGTTTGACATTTTATCAGTGATTTGGCTGAGTGTGGTGATCCTTACAAAGCTTAGTGGCTGCTGGTTTTATCTCTCCTTGGTTGGAAAGGCTGCAAGTGTGCTCACCAGCAGGAATGTTTTAGTTCTAAAAACAATTCCCTGATGTCACCAAATGGAGCATGCTTCTTGTGGGGACCACGGTTTTGGGAAATTTTATAGCTGTTTAAGAGAAGTATGTTCCTCACTTAATGGGGAAATTTTGGTTGCAACTAAACAACACCAGGCAGTGAGTGTTTTATTCAGAAATGTGCATTTTAACAATTTCTATAACAAAATTTTTCTTTCAAACAAGCCAATACTTTGTTTCAAGCTCTGTGAATTATTTTAAACCCCAAACTGTCAGACCGGACCTTTTGCGTCTCCTACTTCACGGAAGAATAACCAAGCCTTGCCAAGAACTCACAAGCAGAACTGAGATCTGAGCAGAGAGCTGGAGGTTTGGATGGCTCAGACCCTGAGCACAAGGGCATCGAAAGAAGCAAACAAGAGGATAGTGGCAGAGCACTGATAATTTAATCTGGAGAAACATGTCTTTTATATTACATATGTCAGTCTTTACATCAAAAAGGGAAGAAAAAAGAATCAGAACAGAGGGAGTAATACTTTCTTTAACAAAGGTGTCCTCATGGTGGGAAAGAGAACAGCAGAAGACTGTCATCTCCTTGTTTTCCTTGATGCCTGCTACAAAGAACTTGTCTACTGGCTCCTACACATATTTAGAAAGAAGAAACCCTTCTCAAGAATTTATTTTTATAGTCTCAAGTCTACAACTTTGATAAAAAACTTCTGAATCTGTGTACAGCTTTATCCCAAACTTTCCTTCTTCAACAATTCTTTTCCTAATACGTAACACTGAGACATCTGTGGCATTTTCTGCTGTCAATAATTACAACAAATTACACAAAAGCTTCTGCATGAAACCTTTATTTCTGAAGGCGGTCAAATGTTGGCAGCTCAGCCTCAGAGTTGTGTATTTAAATCACCCTTGAAAGAGTAATTTCATTACGAACATTAAGCCTTGGAACAGATTTGAAAAAAGAATAGCACTTCAATGTGTGGAAGATGCCAGCAATTCAATTCTGTTCTATTATCCATAGGATAAAGTAAAAGACTTGTACTTTGAGTAGGGTCTAATGCCTAATGAATAAACATGGGAGCTTGGAGGTTGGTTTTTTTCAAGAGGGGTTTCTGCTTTCTGTGCCTTTAGACATGCAGTGATCATCTGGTACTATAGGACTCTTAAAAATATTTTTCTTTGTGTGTCTGAAAGCAGAATTTTTAGGGGTTAAGGATATTTTAAGGCCAGATATCTTCAACAACAGGATCAGAATGATTCTCGTTTAGATATCCAGGTGGACTGGAGACTCCAGGACAGTAACTCCAACTTTATCTAAAATCTGCCTCAGACCCTGTTTAGACACCTGCCTCTCCTTTTAAAATCTCTGATTATGATATTTTTGCTTACTTCCCACACCAGTAAAATAAGTATAATAGGAATTTTCTACATCTATTTCACAGTGTAAATTCTTTAATGTAAGTCTGTATTTGTAGAAGCTTAAACTTTAGTATTAGGCTGTGGATGTATCCTGGTATATTAATATGCTATAAAGCAACAGCACATAAAAAGAGAACAATTAACGTTTTCCACCAAGTATTAAATTGAATCTAAATTAAATACCGTTTTAACAATGAAATACTATTTCACCTTATCCATATTTTAATATAAGTATGAAATATTAGCATCCCTAAGGCAAAGCAGCTCCTGTAATTTAAGCCACTCTGGAAAAAAAACTGCTAAAATATTCTTCCAGGGTAATTGCCTAGATTAAAAATATACAGTTTTAACTTATTTATAGCACTGTGCATTAAGTGAAATATATTGTTAGTCAAAACAAACACCACTGCTTTTACAAGCACCACTCCTTCTCCTGTTAGAACTTGCTCCTGTGGCCCGTGGATGAGTATTTAAGGCCAGCACTCTGTCAAAGCACAGGGTCAGGATTAAGGCTGGGAGAGAGAGCAAACCTACAGCTCCAAGTGGTGCTGGATTACACAGGTGTGACAAAGGATGCTGCAGACTGCAAAAACAATGCTTCTCAGCAGCTTGTTGATGTAGACCATGATGCTGGTCTTTGGCTAAGGCTTGGTCAAAGCCTAGCCTTTGGTTTTGAGTAAATGATTGGGTAGCTACAAAGTCCAGAGCTTCAGGTGGTGTAGGATTAGAAGGAACCTGGCAAAGGAGAGCACAGAGTCTTCTAAGAACTCTCCCCCGAGACTTGTTTCCGTTTGTCACTGCTGTGGGTCTTGGGCTAAGGCTATCCAGGAGACAGACTGAGACTAAAACTGCAGGTGGCAGCCAGGGGCTGCTGAAAGATGGTGAAAGATGCAAGGCTTCCTCACTGAGGACTTGTTTGTGCCCTAAGCATGGACTTGGCACAAGCCTCTGACAGGGCCTAGAGCTTGGGTTGGTGTTGTGGCTGGGGTGGAGAGATGGCCTAGGCCTGCTGTTGGAGCTGGGCTGCAAAGGGGCTGCCAAAGATTGTTTAGGTGACAGGAGGATTCCTCCCCCAGGAGCTGTTCATGTAGGCCAGGGCTGGGTGTCTTGTGATAAGCCAAGGCCAAGGCTGTTTATTAGGGTTTAGAGTTAGAACAAGGAGAAAGCTGAGAGTTTCAGGTAGTGTGGGGCTGCAGAGAGGCATAATCTCCAATTATTCTCCCCATAATCTCCAATTATTCTCCCCATAATCCCAGTGTACCACTGCTGGGCTATAGTAAATGTCTGTAGTATGTTTCAATCAAGAGAGTGCTTAAAATAATAATTGTTTAAATTGGAGGGGAAATGTAGAGGTTTGGTATTATATAGGGTTGGTTAGTTGGTGTTTTGTTGGGTTTTTATCTTTTCTCTTTTGGTTAGGTTTAGTTTCTTGGGGGTAGGATTTTTTTGTTGTGGTTTCTTTGTGTGTTTGGGTTTTTTTGCTGTTGTTGTTTGGGTTTGGGTTTTTTGAAAATAACATAAAAAGTACCCCAGCAGTTGAAAACATATTTTGCAATTCTTGTTTTATCAAGGTAGAAGGCTCTAGAGGGGAAAAAAAAGTTATGGATATTGCAAAACAGTATCTTTCTTTCTGGAACTGGAATACTAAATAATGAAACCCATAGTAAACTGTGATCAAAGGCCCTTTGGTTTTCATAACTTAAGTGCATGATATTCAGTGGTATTCAGCATCTATATCCTTGAAAAACTTCTAAAAATATTTTCAATAAAATATAAAGTCTTAAGTTGCACTGGTTTAGTTCTGCGTGTGGAGTCAGGGGGAAGAAAAGTGATAGTAAATAAAAACTTCAAAAGTTATTGAAGGGCCTGTCACTTCTCACTCTGTATAAACTGGTCTACAGAGAAACACACACCACAGTAGTACTCCTTAATTCCATCCTTTTCCATCTTGTCTAAAGCCAAGTCAATTGCTGGAAATTATAGAAAAGAGCTTTGCAAAGTGAGTACTGATGACACAATCTGTAGGTCTGGAAGTGGATTTCTTTCTTTAAATCTCCTGTCCAAAAGCAAGTATTTTATTGTGAATTGGGTCCCCTGTAAGGTGATCAAAACCATCAGTTCCTGCATTTCCTCCAAAACCACCTGTCTGCATTTCTTGTGACAATACTTGATGTCTAACATATGAAATAAGAGTTTAGCCTTCAACATGAGCTTGGCCACCAGAGGCACAGAAAGGGTGTGGAGTGGCTGCTGTAGCCAGTTTGCCCTGTGGGACAAGAGGCAGCATGGCCAGAGATAGAATTTTCTGAGTCTATATCTTTTCCCTAGTGTAAATCCCACATACAGGATAAATAGACAAAGATTCCAGTCCACCCTAAGTGAACAGTTCAGGGACAAGTCCTTAATCTGTGTTTGTGTGTCTAAACATAAAGTCTTGTTTTGACATTCTGAAACTACTGGATGAGACCTGAAGACCAAAATTAGCTTCAGTTCATGTGCCTTTCCTGAGTGTCCAGAAAAGCAGGTGGAGGAAAGAGGAGGCACAGGAAGGATTAATTACATTTTTCATTTGTTGTAATTCATTGCCTGGGAGAAACTTATCAAGAAAAGTATTTAATGCATTTTTCAGAGACAATAAAGGCTTGCAAACAGCATGTCCTCTTGGCTACAATTCCCTCTCAGTTCCCCTTCTCCTTCCTGAAACCCAGAGGCAAGTAAAAGTAAAAATACTTGTACAAAACAAATTCACACAGGGTGAATCTACCCTCTGCAGTAAAGCCAGCAATCCTCCATTCTTTTCTAAGGATGTATCTTATCAAAATAGCTGGTATATGTTTAAATTCTATCATTTTTACAGGCCAGCACACTGTGGAGAGAAAAGTGGGAGCACTTTTTTGCACATTGACAGTGTGTGCTGTCAGCTGACATTTGGGAAATTTAACCCATGACCAGCTATGGATGCAGATTTAAATTGCTTTATTCCCAAGCCAAGACAGACTTTGTCTTCAATGACTAAAAGGCATGTCTGTGTAGACATAACAGGAAGGTTTAAAAGGAATATAGGCTAAAGCAGATGAGATTCCCAGGCTTGTGCTGCTATCTGGTGGAGTTGGCTACCCCAAGGTTGCAGCCTGGGAGCAAGGGCTTCCTACCCTTCCCAGGGCAGTAGGTATGCTCTTTCCTGCTGTCCCAAAGGCAGCACCCATCACAATAGGCATAAAATCATGTTAGATGATGTCTGGCCCTTGGTTGTGTGTGTAGTGGGCAGCAGCCTCGAGGGTGAGATGTGAGCTTTGAATCAGAAGCACAGATTTCTCCTCTTGCTTCAGTGTCGTGTTAAGAGAACAAATTCATGAAGTGTTCAGATGATCTTTGGTAAGTGGAGGACTCCAAGGCCACATCAGAAATCTAATCCTTCCTGCCTTCTTCCACCCTCTCAGTCTAGCACATATCTCCCTGAGGAAGAGCTGTACAGCTGTGCACTGATCCCTGTTCCTCACTGGTCAGCACAGATGTTATTTTTGTGCACATGGTGGCTCTTAGGTGTGCTGCCTATGGCAGCTTCTGGCCTGGCTAGGTGTAAACCCCTGCTGTGCTCCCAGGTTTGATGTTTCCCCTCCTCAGACCTTTTCATTTCAAAAGGAAAGAAACGTCTGTTTTAGCAGGTGTCCATTCACTAGAGATGTGGGAGAGAAGGAAATAAAGAGTTTTGAAAGAGAATTTCTGTGTCCCTGTACCCAAAAGCACTAAGAATCAGTTGGAACTGGGAAGGGAAGGATTGAACAGTTAGGATCTAAAATAACATCAACCAGATATCCTGAGAAGCAAGGAGGACATGGGCTGTCACTCAGAAGATCAGGCAGCAAAAAGGCATCCTGCCTTGATGTTACAAAAGCCAGATGGCTTCTCATGAATGTCATACATATTACTTAAACTCAGCTTCTTCAACTGATGAACTGCTTTAATACAGAGAAGCTAGAAGAAGTCTAACGATATTTCTGAGGATGAAAGTGTGATAAAAATTATGAGCGTGCAAACTCCTAGATTGGTTCAAATTATTTATAACTTTTCACAGTCTAAGCTTCTGTCAAGTTTAGTTTCATTGCTTCTAAAAATGATATTCTAGACTGGAGTGCTAAAATGGGGAAAACTGTCAGGAATAGAGAAATTTCTGCTATTCAGTTTCCTATTTTTTTCTAAACAAGTTTTATTTATTCTGCTGGAGCTCAGGTCATTTCATTTTGAGGGTCTGTGGCATGCATTTGTTATGATACTGAAAACACCTCATATATAATGAAAAACTCCCTCTAGATTCCCCAAATATCCTGAATAATGTTTTTTTTTTTTTTAATGAATCTTCACTCACACTGAAAAGCTCATGGTGAATTCATAAAGAACTGTTCCTCTTTCCCGTTTTCCTAATGTCTGAATTTACTTAGATATACATCTAATGAGAGCCACAATAAAAAAGAAACATTACTTTCATTTTATTAATTGTGATTTTTGGAGAGTATGTTCCCATGTTTTGTGCTATGAATTCACTGTTTACACTATGTTCCATGAGATCTTTTGGTGGAATGGCTACTTTAACAGGAAAAAGTTCAGAGAGAAATTTAAGACCCAGCAATGGGAGAGAAATTGTTAAAAATAGTCAATGATTGACAACCACTGACAGTCTTGTAGGCTCAAGCAGATGTTTCAGAATATCTTCTTGTAAAAATATTGCCTTGTTGGATGGACAGATGAATATATAAAAATAAGAGCTCTTTCTGAACATGCTAAAGTCACCAAAAGCAGTCCCATGCCTTCAGTATCTGCTGAAGCAGCCCATGGCTGAGGCATTTCATCAGAGACACAGCATTTCATTCTTCTACTGCAAACAGATATTCTTGCCTGTTCTTCCTCCTTCTTTTGCATTCTGCAGCTGCCTTATTGCAACAGTGGCTTCATCTTGCTGGAAAATAATTACTAAACATGTCAAAGTTAGATCAAATATTAATATATGCTCTTCATTATATTTATAGGGATATCCTTACTTTGCTCAGAGTGAATAAATTTTTAAGCTTTACTCTGCATCCCCTTTCGAATGAAAATTTTTATAACATAACTTGTTGAGAAATCTGGCTCCAAAATATGTATGAACTCATGTATATTTGATAAGGAGACCTGAACCAGTTAACTCATTTAGTAGTTAGCAGTTTTGAATGTAAAAATAAAATCTCTGGTGTTTTTAACAACATCTATTATTTTTTATTAGAGCTTTTATTTATATACTTGTATAGAAATATTGCTTATGCTTTCATGCAATGGGTATCCCTCTAAGAAGTAATCCTTCATATGCATGTGTAATTGGAAAGGAAAATGTTTGCTAGCAAAAGAGAGTCATTACTTTGGCTCTTAATTTCCTGTTTATGTTTGAACTGATAGGTGTCTCCTCATTACCATCAAGAAAGAAGAAGTTGATCATCTATGAATAACTCATTTGCACTGTAATCACAAAGCTGCAGCAGATTGCAAGCCATGATTCAATAATCAAAAGGTACCCATAGGTCTCAGCAAATTGGATGGCCCAAATCTTGCCCATAAACTCAAGCCAGAACGAACCAAAGTGCAACCCAGCAATCTGTGTGGGATAATCAAGACTTGGCTGCATATTTAATGCAGGGTAAGGTATTTATTACTGTAGCATTTTTGTTTCATTTTGTAATCTCATTATTTCCTACCAGAATTCACTGACAGAAGTGTTTAAAAGATATATTTAGCTTTTTATGATGTTGTATCTAACTAGAACCTTGACCTTAATTTAAATACTCGTGTTTCAAGTGTCATTCTCTTTTGCTGTAATTTGCTTTAATTTTTATTTGCTTTTACACTTGTTTTCCCAAAGATAGTACTTTAAATGAAAGGTATTTGAGGACCTCATTCTCATTGATTTGTAAGGAAGAAAGTAGACAGGGATGTTGGAGGATTTGGCCTGAAGTCCTTTACATGTTTACAGAAGTCTTAGAAAAGCATTGACGAGAAATTCACAACTTCTTGTCATAGCTGTGCTGTGGCAGCAAGTCTGTTTTGAATAGACCATGTCTTTAAAAAAAAAAAAAAGGCAGCTTCATCTGCATGCTAATTCTGTATTTAGCTTTTAATTATTGTTTTGCATCGATGTCACAAGTAAGAACCAAGATTTCTTTGATGAGTCAAAAGACCATTCATTAGCAATCAGATTCAACCACATTCAGTAAATCCTGTACACCAGTCATCAAGACTGATATGGCTTTCAGGATAAAGCTGAAGCTTTTCATAATTTGTGAAAACCTCTCTTCTTTTTTACAGTAGGATAAACCTGATAGTTGAACAGATCAGCATTTCTCTGAGAATCTTCAACCCAAAAGGCAACTTTTGAAGAAACGTGACATCTAGTTAGTACAAAGTGTCACCTGAATCATTTATGTAACATTCCTCCCACCGTACTGCTCATAATATCTTCCAAAAAGTGGGTGACGAGCTACAACAAAAGTGATAATGGAAGAGAAAAGCCTGAGATGTGAAATGACAGCACAAGAGGTACAATTTATACTTCACCTTGTATAAAGGATAAAGCCAAGGCATTTTCAGGTCATAAGCAAGGCAGGAATTTTTATGTAAGACAAGCAGCATCACTGTGGTTTTATAAGGTAGCAATTATGCATTTACACAGTCAAATAACCATCGTGTTTGCCCACAACAAGTATTGGACAAAACCAAAATTGGTTCATGTTCATGAGAAATTTTTCATCATCATGTTTAGTAGCAAAATTATGGCATTTGGAAAAGGTAAATTTGTTCTATTTGTCAGCTTCACAGAATAGGAAATAGGCATTAGTGATTGGTTCTCTGTTAATGTTATGGTCACCATATTAATGGGAGCTGAAGTGTCACTGGATCTGATAAAAAGATCAAGTGCTGTTCTCTGTTATTTATCAGTCTGCCAAAGAAGCTTTCACTGTGCTCTGTGTATTTAATTACATGTACTTGTGCACTACTGGGCTTACTTAGGTTGAAACAGGAATTCATCATAAGTAATCTCAAGACAACTGAAAATTAAGTTTAAGGACCTAAATCTTATCTGTCTTCATATTCATATAAATTGAGATTAATACCTCCAAAGCCAATATAATCAAGGAAAGAACGTACCTTTAAGAGGTTGGCACAAGAGCAAACAGAGTTGATTTTGCACTTTGCAAATGCCTGTGCTGCAAAATCCATATTGCTGAAGGCACAGGTTTTGAACAAAAAAGGCATCAGACCTCTCTACACTGTTTTTCAACCAGTACTCTTGTTATCCCAGTGGAGATAGCTTTTTCCATTTCTAGAACAAGTCTCCAAGACCTCCACCACAGGATTGGTGCTGTCACTTCTGCTGTTCAGCACGCTGGCTCTTTTCAGAGACCCCATCTGCCATACACAACAGGTCGGCCAATCTAGGATCTCCCATGTGAATTTGCCACATAGAGTTGGGAACACATTTAATCTAGAGCAATACTTTAACAAAAGCCATTTTGCTCAGCAAGAGTCTGAAGCTGCAGGCCCTCTCCATCATGCTGCTCATGATTGCATCTTTGGTTGATGCTCATTCTGATGCCTGAAGGCATTAATTGTTAGGGACTCCTCATTCCCGGAGCCCATGGGCTCCAGTACCTCCACCTGAGCCCAGCCCGGAGTTGTTGATCTACATCTTTGTTAAGGTGATTTTTATGCTTATTTTTAGCCCTGTCCCCTGCTGCCTCTGGCTGGCAGAGTCCCAGGGTCCTGGGGCTCCCTGAATGACCCCTGGACTTGATTCATCCCCGGACATATCTGGTGTCTGCCAGCGGACCTGTTTGCAGCACTTCGTTTGTCCAGCTGAGCTCCTGTGGGACTGTGCTGTGGTGGGTTAGGATGCTGTCAGGGTCACCCACAGCTCCTGCCTCATCCCCCATTGTGGAGCAGCCCTGCTTCTGCTGCTCCTTGGAAGAAGAAATGCATCAGTTTCTCTCCTCTTTCCACAATAAGCTCTCTTCAGAAAGAGATGGTAGGAGCCAGACTGTTTTAAAGTTATTTCTTTGATACACGGCTACATTAGAATGCCATCATGATACATGTTTTAAATAACATAAAGAGATGGAAAACAAAATAATAAAACATAGCTGGCATGTTTTAGTGTGTACTACTGTGATCCATAGTTCGCTAATGAAATAAGACCTCAGGGTGAGGTGTTTATATTAATTTAGTTTTAATACCCATTTGTGCTTTACTGTTTTGCTTTATTTTCCCCAGTTAAGCTTTGTGCTTTGTCACAATGTTCCTTGTCTTTCTCCTTGAGCTGTAGTCAGGAGTTTACAACCAGCAGGTTTTTCTACTGCAATTTTGCAGTTCTGCTCCAGCATTGTAAAACTAGGAACTAACTTAAAGCAAAACAACACTACTCTGTATGCCACATACTAAGTCAATCTGCATAATTAACAGAGGAATGGATTTCCATGGTCTTTCCCATAAATAAGAGCTATTCACCCCAGTAAGGATTTTCAAGACATTCTCTATTTATACACCTATAAAAATATTTTTCACAAACTTTCACCACTGATTAGAGGATCCAGAATGTCTGGACAAGATTGACCATGAAAGTAAATATACCTGACCTGCTGAACAACATGGCTGTAGGGTAATTACACCTTTTTAGCACTGAAGAGGCAACTGTTTGTCATCAAGTGCCATTGTGTAACTCATGGCATTGGCTGCCCCCCTGCACCAGCCACTATTTGCCTCACAGCTTGCATGACACTTGCAATGGCGAGTTTTCTAGCTATTGATATACCAGCTATTGAAAAGAATATATTTACTTCAAAGCAATCATTCAGTGCAAAGTATGCAGGCAGGGTAGTGTCTGTACTGACAATGATACCTGATCCTGTCACAGAGCAGGGTCTAGCTTGGATGATACTCTTGGAATCTGTTTTAGTCTTGTGATTTGTAATGCAGTATGATGTACTCAATAAAACTACTCATTGTTACATCCTTGCTTTCCTAACAGATGAATCATTAATATCTATCAATACCTATCTACAAAACTAACATTTTATGTGGTAGACACCATTATTAGTGAACATCCAGTATAAGGAAGGACTGCATTATATATTAAAAAGGTCTGAACTTTAGACATTAAAGCTGCAGTGGATCCAAATATGTTTTCATAGTTGAACAAAAACTTTAAAAAAAAAAGTTCCTTACTGTGGTTTTGTCTTGGTGATCAATGTGTTTATTACTCCTCAGTTATGATTTCAAATTTAGAAACCGAAACTAATACACATTTTGGTTACTCAGTGTTTAACAAAATATTTCCTTAGATTGTGTAATAGAATATTCTTGACTGGGATATGGGCAGCTGGCTTTCTGGTGAAGGATCTTTTCTAATTAAGAGAAAATTTGATCTGGTGCCTTATGGCTTGGATTTACAGACACCAATGCAGATGCCATGTAGAATTTTCACTCTTGTCAGCTCTTTTTTGACAACAGCTCTGAAGTGAGCAGCGGAGTAGATTACAAGGAATTCTCCTTATAGTCACTGGTCTACTTTCTTTTGGTTATTGGGGTTTTTCGAGTCTTTTACATACTCCCCATTTTAATGAAGCCAACTCAATAAAAGGCAATGCACAGTGCATTCAAATGTCTCTGTCATCTTGCCCTTTTCAAGCCTGTGTTGTAAAAGGGATTGAGGAAACCATATTGCCTGCTTATAAAATTATCTCACAGGTTTTTCTTTTAAATACACCTGTACATATACCACAACTCAGAAATTTTATTACTATGAAAAATTGATATTATTTCAATATTTTTAATTATCAAAATCATGAATCCCTTTAGATAAGAGAATGGCTATTCTATGATCTTCTATACCATGCTGGGCTGCTTTCCTCTTTCTTTTAACATTTTTGTCCTTAACTTTCAGCTTAGTTTAAGCTGCAGCACTGACAGATATAATCTTGATTACTAGACTTCTGTACTGTTTCAACACCAAGAGCTGTGAAGCTGTATTATATCTCAGGGTCTGCTCTGCGTGGGCTGTTTTTTTCTCCTATTTTAATTAACAATAAAAGTGTATTATAATACTACACTAAGGTCCTTGTGAAAGTTAGGAATATTGAAAAGTGAAGAAACTATTCTAAGTCTATATTAGAAATAAATACATATTTTTACTAAAAAAGACCCCAAACAATTAAGCATTAGTGTGGGTGCTTTTTGTCTCCTGAACTTACTTGGCTCTTTGCATTTTCAGGTGTCAGGGCTGGGCGAGAACAATTTGAGTATGGGTATCCCTGAAGTAACAGGATTCATCTTACAGATGTAAAATAATTTTGGCTATGGTGGATTTGACATTTGAGTCTGCACTTTCTAATTTGTTTTAAGTTATGTACTCTCTAGTTAGATGTGTGTGGATGTGTGATTAATGCTTTCAAAAGGGGTATGTTTTGTTTAAAGGGTTATTCAAATATGTGGGAAGGCAGTATCTGAATTACCTGTGTTTGATTAGAACAGATGGTGTTTCCTTTTCCTTCTTTCCAAGGAGACTACTAAGCAAAAGTTTATTGAAATTATTTCCATAAGCCAAGGATACAAATGTTTAAGAGACCTTAGGCTCCAGTTGCCTGGACCACAGTATTGCTTTTGAAGTTATTGACCCAAAACCAATATATAACTGTTACATTATTTATGTGAGTAAGGAGGTATCACTGCCCTGATTTATTTCTTTGCCATGGGCAAATTTTATTAAATACTGTAAAGTTGAACAGACAATCTAAGAAAGTTTCTGCAAGTTGCAAGTTCCTGCAACCAAAGTGTAATTACCTAACTTGCTACAAATACATGCATAACATTGAGAACAATAGCAGAGAAGCTAAACTTATTCTGGCTTTTTAGCAGCACTTCACTCTAACAAACAAGGGAACAGTAATTTGGTGTGTGAAAAACTGTAAAACAGACCTTGTCAAACTCCAGGAACAGGTAAAAAGATTCTGGAAGATTTTTTGTCGAATCATTTAGGTTGGAAAAGACCTTCAAGATCATCAAGTCCAACCATTAACCTAACACTCAAGTCCACCACTAAACCATGTCCCTAAGTACAACATCTGCATACCTTTTAAATACCTCCAGGGATAGTGACTCAACCACTTCAGCTGGTTCTAATGCTTACCAACACCTTAGCCCATGTAAATCTCCCCCGGTGCAACTTGAGGCCTTTCCCTCTTGTCCTATTGATTGTTTCTTGGGAGAAGAGACCAATCCCCACCTGGCTGCACCCTCCTTTCAGGCAGTTGCAGAGAGTGATAAGGTCCCCCCTGAGCCTCCTTTTCTCCAGGCTGAACACCCCCAGCTCACTTGGTCAACCCTCACAGGATTTGTGCTCCAGATTGTTCCCCAGCTTCATTGCCCTTCTCTGGGCATGCTCCAGCCTCTCTTAGACAAAAAGATCTTGCATAACACTTCCATTTTCTATAGTGATTCTGCTCTCTGATGACCTCTTGTCCTACATAGGTTTCTTCCTGGTCTTTACCCATGTAGCATGGCTCGGACAGCCCAGAATTAAAGGCCAGGTATGCTCCAGCTGGGACTCTACTCTTTCTAGCCAATAATCAAATCAGGTTTTACAAATGAAGAAATATCAGACCTCGTCATGTGGCTAGAAGACTGCCCAGAAACACACAACATTACAGTAGTGGTTTTAGTGATTCTGTAGCTGGTACCACTCACTTCCATGTCAGTAACAACCTGCTGATGTGCTGGCAGCACAGCTATTGTAGACCATTTTGTTTCAAGAGGTCTATGTGTATTCTGTCTTTCTTAGCATCTTTTATAATGCCCATGACCAGTGGATATGACTTGAAAGAATTTATTCCTTCATAAAATTGTTCCCAAAGTCAATAAGGTTTTGGTTTCATAATTTTTTTCTCCAGAAGTTTGTGTGCTCATCTGAAAGAACAACCTCCCCCAAAGTATTACTGAGTTTAAAATTAGCAACTTTTTTTCTTCTAGCTATGAAAAAGAAGAAGGATATTTTTGTTCAGGTGGATTTCCATGGAGGCTCCTAAAATTTAGCAAACACAGAAGTTTTCTACTGAATTTTATGTTACATAGAAGAGGTTTTAAATTAATCATTTTGGCCATAAGGACTTGGAGTAGGTGTCTATATGGAGGAATAAAATCGATTGTGCTTCCAAAGAGAAACAGTCTAAATCAAAAATGCTTTTGCTTCAGGGCCTTTTCTTGAGGATGTTAATATAAATGCTGATGGACTGTGACCATCAAGGAAATCCTGCCTCTAGATGTTTGGTTAGTAAATCCAAATAGAACCTTGATGTGTAAGATCATTATAGGTTACCATTTCCTTCTCAGTGTTTCAGAATACGTGTCTCTGTTTCTCTTGAGGTTACCCCATTGCTAAATATATGTTCTCATAAAGCTTGATTATGGTTTTATTAATGTTTTTTGTATTATTGTTCCTCATCCTGCTTAGCATCAACATTATGGAGCATAGACAGTAATACTTCTAAAAGCAAAGAACAGTAGGAAAGAGCCATGCTTTTAACTCATTTAAAAACCCCAGAAGAGATCTGAAAACTCAATCAATTGTCGGACAAGTAAAGGAGTCTGTTACTCCAACGTTTTAAAACCCAGGGGGGTACTCTCACTGGTATGTGTTCAGTATCACTTTCAATAATGGTATTATTCAGGTGACTCAGAGGTAAAAAATTCAGATGTTTTATCTTAAGCTGCATGAAATTCAAAGTTTGAAGTTCTGGTTTACTTGAAGGAAAGGTAGGGAATGGGGACCAACCCCTCTAAAACACAAGGTTATTTTTACACAGTACTTTAAATATGATTGTCTATGATTCCATATAGAAATACTACTGCATATTTATCCACATTTTGCTGTCTATTTACATTGAGCTTGAAGAGCTGTTCTAACAGAAATCGAATACTGTGACCAACTCCTTGCCTGGTTTACAGTGGTGTTTTTTGGACCTTTGATAGGTAAACCACAGTCCATACTGGATAGATCATACTAGGGAAAGTTTTCCCTGTGAATAGATACCCTAATCTGATCCTGGAGAACACAATCCCACAAGTTAAGTTTGGGTTTTTTTTAAAGAAGCATTGTGTTTCATGTTTTTGCTTATAAAGAACACTTCTTAAAGAAAATGTATCTTTGAATATTCCAAATTTATTGATATTCTAAGACACTCAGTGGAATAGAATGCAGAGTTTTGTTCCTGTCTTTTAGGGGGAATACCTTAAACTGCTTGTTCCTCCTTCAGTTTGACACTGATGGCCCAAAGTACTGACCATTCCTAATATAAGAATACAATCTTTGGCAATATTTGGAAGTCAAAACCAATGATTTGTCTTCAGTGGAGAATTAACTGAAAGAGGAGATTTGTTTCTCTACTCCTCCTCACAGAGGGGCATTTCACTTCTTGTTGGCTGCCAGAAGAACTAAGAAAGGAGCCTTCTCTGAGACTGTCCTAACATTTTATAAAGAATCACAGCTGATTTTCACTACAAAAGAAAGAGAAGGAGGAAATACAATCTGAGTGATTTAGAATCATCTAGTTTCATGGTTTGCCCTAATCTCCAGGACAAGTACAGTTGAGTATCATTTATTTTAAAATGCTTATGCATTTACTATGGATTATGATCAGGAAAGGATCTCTCTTTCTCGTGAACTTGGAAGAAATGTTTGTAAATCAAAGGTGCCCTTGGTTAGCTGTAAATTGGCATCTCTCTGGATTTGCATTTGAAGGGCGAAGCAGGAAGAGGAAGAGAAGAAGCAAGAATGAAGAGAGAGAAACAAGTATGATCATCCCTTTAGGATTAGACGCACCTTAAAAGAGCATTTAAGATTATAGGCCAACTAAACTCCTTAAATCTTACACTTACTGTATTCTTATCAGTCTCTGGAGTTTAGTTGTGGGGTTTTTTTCCTATTTTAATACATAACTCTGCAGTATCTCTTGGTACTTGCAATATGTTTGCATGAATCACTACAGGCACCTGATGAAGTCTTAGATAAGGAGCAATGTTAGAAATCTGGCAATATTCATCTATACATAGACTAAAAGAAAGAGAAGCTATCTTTTTCTTCAGATACTCCTATAGAGAATATGTTTCCATGTTTTCAGGATATTAAAGTACCAATTCTCAAGCATCTTTAATTTTTTTTAAGGGAGAATGATGTGAAATGCCAAATAAATAGTAGAATAGCCCTTTTAAAACTTTGAAAACAGCTTTATGATTTGTTAGTTTTATTTTATGAGAGAATAATAGGGTAAATGTCTGCAAAGTAGGTAGAAAAGCCAATTTAGCTAGAATGTATGCAGTTCTTTTCGAAATACAAGCAATAATCTTTTTTAGTCTTATACAATGCCTTAATGAGGACATTTTCTCCTTTTTGAAAGAAGGAAAGACTAGTATTTATATTTTATTATTTAGAGTGAAGTACATTAAAACTGATGCAGTTAATGCTATAGCCAAATACCCAAAGCCTCTGAGAATCACAGAATTTAAGTAAAGCTGTCATTCAGCTTTTGGCTACTCTCAATATAGCTAATGAGATTAAAGAAAAGTGCACTCAACTCCCCATATCCTCTTTTATCACCCTCTTGACTTAAACACTTTTGTTTTCCAGATTTCCAAAAAGTGCACTCAGAGTGTAGAGCTTTTACTTTCCATTAGATTTGATTTTTTTCCTAGGGACTAAAAAGAAAACCCACCTCAATGTCATATGGCTCTCAGCTGAATACTTAATCACTCTCTCCATATCCATTTAGATGGATCATAAATGCTGCCTATTTTCATGTTATAGCTGGTCCATTAAAATGGGTTTATCTTTTGACTGGTTTAAGTTGATTATCATTTTTGCTTTTATGTATGTACCCTTTTTACTTTGAACAGAGTAGCTCTTAAATAGCAGTATATTGGTCATGGTATAAAAGACTTCAGCTAAAAATTCATGAGATTCATTCAAGTAATGTCAGTACGCAGCATATGAATATTGTTGGGCATCTTTTACTTTTTTAACTGTATATTCAATAAAGAAAAATATTAGTATTTTTCCCTTTCCTTATATTACTAATTCTTTAAGGGTTTTAATCTACTGTGGTTTAAACAATTCCCTATGTTAAGTTTCTTGTGAGACTTTAGCACAATAAGAAATAGCTGTGAGTTTTCTGTAAGATGATTCATTATCACAAAATGTTGTTAACAAAATTTAAAAAATGTATTTTAAGTGGGCATCAATTTCAGATCTTTACTACAAAACAAACAATGTCTTAGACTTTATATTGCTTCTATCATGAAGAAAAATCATTGTCCTGAATGCATTAGTGATAATCTTACCACACACAGGATGAAGAATTTTATGTCTTCCTTTAATAATTGGCATGCATTTTGTTGGGCTTGACTGAAAAAGGGGAAAAAACCTTCTGAAGCCACTAAATTATGTAACTCAAAGAAAGAGGAAGCTCCACAGGAATTGGACATGAAGAAAAAAAACCAAGCACACTTACTTTACATAGGATAAAGTATATTTGTGCTCCCAGGCATAAGATATCCAGTCAGTGACAAGGTTTAGGAAGACACTTTTTCGTTGTTTAACTTTGGTCACTACAGCCTGGATATAAAGAAGGCCCTGACAAATACCATTGTCATCAGCAGGATGACAAGGAGATATTGTGGTCTTTAAGAAGGTCTGAACATTATTAAAGCATCTGCGCTGTGCTGTAACCAAACCTGCTATAACCATGGCATTAAGTCCAGATTAGATTAAACAGTATCCCTTTACTCCAGTTTGGGCTCTCAGTTCAATTCTGTGATCCTGAATAGGAAAGAAAGTATTTCATTGGTTGGAAACTGGATTCTTTCTCTGGAACACAACCTGGTGGCCAAGAGAAACAGTAACTTGGGTGTTTGTGTGTGGCACGTGCAAGTAAGAGTAGTTGCTGACTGCCTTCTGACAGGGGAGCCTGTGCTGGACGGGTACAAGGTAGAGGAAAAGAGGTGGTCTGATAAATAGGCTAGCAAGGGGTAAATGGAGAAACACAGAGGTGCAAGCCTGGAGAAATGCAAAAAACTTTTTTTGTTGTTGTTTAAAATATAATGTTTCTGAGATTACAAATATGGTAATATATTAAGTGTTAATTAATCAATTTGAAGATTTACAAACCAGAAACGTCATCCCCAGCTGTTTGAAAACAAAAGTATATTTCATAATCCTATGAATTAAGAATGAAAAAAAATAAGCACAAATGCAGATAATATTAGATGAAGCTATAGTTTATGTACTATTTATTTCTATATTATTACATTTCAGCATTTTAAATTTAATTCTTTTCTATATCAGGTGTGAATTTCATTTAAATGGGAATGGACTACTGAATGGCATCAAGGAACACAGTTCTATGAAGAAGTCTGGAGTGAAACCACACTGCTGCTATTTCATTCCCAGTGAGCTGCTACTGGCATTTTATCTGATGTGGTGCTGACTGTCTTCTCACACCTTGTGTTATTAAACTGACAATTTAACAAAAATCAGAAAAGCCCATGACTCATAGTTATGTATATTCTAGTATGTGAAGCATTTTTCTGGAAATGTAGGAAATCAGAGATATCAAGCTAAAGTATCAATTTAAAATGAGAAAGGAATAAGTAGAAACATTACTCATTAAACGCATTTTATTAAAGAAATGTCCCATTATCCTTTTGTGTGACTCATGAAGTCACCATCAACCAGCCTGTAGCCTGTAATTATATAGCATTTCTCTGCCAACCGTGGGGGTGAAAAATCTATAGCTGGAATTTTATTAACTCTGACTCGAGGGACTGCTAAAGGATATTGGACTTTACGGTCATGATTTTGAAAATAACATAACAATTTTCATATATTAATATTAGGATTTTCAGATGGGGATATTCTCAAGACAACTTTAGAAAAAGCAAGGTTCCCACCTGTTGAAAGTGAGTCCCTTTTAAGCCAGTTCAATGATTTTCAATGTCCAAAAGTAAATCTGTCATAGAACAATTCAGAAACCCTGTATCAGAAATTTATTGAACAACAAAATTATGGGTTTCTTACCACCATGAGGTGACATTTTGCTGGTAATAAACATGAAGTGTAGCTATGGGTATTTTCATTATGCACATGTATGGCTAATTTTGTTTAAAAGCATGATATATTAACTAAAATACAAAATTCTTTGTTGTGTCCTTGTTATATTTCAGACACATTTTCTTCCATTTATTTGGTTCACAGACTGCAAATGACATCATTCATCTTTTCTTCTGTTTGCTAATTTATGTCTTTTATTGCTATCACCAAAGTTTGAAAGATCCCCTCAGTTAATTATTTTAATACTGACTTAAACCAAGGACCTTTCAATATTAACTGTTATACTTTCTCCTAAATGTGGCTTCCACTCTTCTCTCACAACTCATTCCCTCTAACATCTTCTCTAAATTACTTCCTCTCCCTCCCTAAACCATACCCCAAGGAAACCTTTCACATTTCTATTTCAATATCTGACGACAAGATGAAAAGCAGTATGCAAGGTAAGGATAGAACACTAATTGATATAAATGTGAAATGACAGTAATGGTCTCTGTCTGAGCCATGGCTGGAGACTTCTGTGTTATGAAAAACCTTGCATATTTAATATTTTTTGTCCCTCTAGTAATATTAGCTAAGACAATGTTTCAATAGATTTTTAAACAGAAGTCTTAGTTCTGCTGTGGAAGACTTTTTTTTATCTTTGCAGCAGTTCTAGGGATTTTTTTCCAGAAACATGAAAGGAAAAAAATATTGGCAATCTTCATTGTAATGAGTCCATTTCAAGAAGCGCTGAATGGTTTCTTTGTTATTCATCTTTAGCCTCTCAAGAGATTTCAGAAGTTTTATTCAAAATTAGAATATTTTTTTCATGAATAAGACTCCATATGTGTATGTAATGGTAACACAGAAAACTGAAAATTACCTTTTCTGAGTCAAGCACTGTGACTGTAATATGAAAAGAAAGATGATGTAACATTAATTGCTTCTGTGGTAAGAAACAATTGTTCTGGCAAGGTGTGAAAATAATGCAGTTTTGCCCTTTATATATTGTTAGAAGTGGATTTTGCACTTTAAAATGTTCTTGTTGTTTGACATACTGCTAATGAACCATGCCAAAATAATACAGGTTTCTGCCATGCAACTGAGATATGAGAGACAAAGAAAATCACACAACAAAAAACCTCCCACCATCAGAAATCATCGTCAATGAAGATGAGAATAGGGAGAATAAGTAAGGAAAAGGTAACATTTTCAAGAGTCTTCCAGGTGACCTGCAAAAGTTTGGCTCTCCCCCTCACCTGACTCCGGGTCTTTCTGCTTCCTATGGACCACCCAGGCCAGTCTGGAAGAAGCAGCTGTGTTGCCCAGCAGCTGGCGATCAAGGCTCTGTTTCTCTGCATGTACAGGCCTAATCACTGCTTCCCAGTTCCTCCCTGGAAAACTCTTAATTATACTTTATTTCAGGAGGAAGAAAGGGATAGCTGCTTCATAAGTGGAAATTCGTTTAAAATACAATGAAATATCTGTTGGTCCAATAATAGCGTGCTAAGGACATTTGTAAATTTGACAGTCTTTCCAAGTGAGATTTCTCAGACTATGCTTTAAAGTCTAGGTTGTTTTTGAACAGCTGGGATTTATGTTCTCAGATACTAATAGCTTGGTCAAATTTCAGTGGCTATTCATTAGGTTGCTGACAGAACCCATATTCCCCCATATTTAAAGGAGATGATCTTGCCAAATTTGAAGTAATGTTTAAATATTTCAAGTAAACCCAAGAATTGTTAGCCTCTCTAAAATGAGATCTTATCTCCTTATTTTAGATATCCAGAACAGTTTTCAGTTTCCAAACAGAGCCCATGAGAGAAACAACCTGGGAAATTTGCCTGAAGACTGGCAATATGATAAGCAACTGGAGAACAGCATCCTGCAAGGAACAGAATCTGGTAAAATCAGATTAGAGATACTGTACCTGCACTGGCTGCTACAGAAAAAGCCACATTATCTAGTTAGTTGTATGGAAGGTTTTACTAGTTTCAACATTACTTAGACCTCACCATCTAAGATTAAAGATTTTAAAATGTGTGTTAGGCAGCCAACATTATTAAAAAGCTCTCATGAAGAGATGTACAGGGGGTAAAAATGATCCTCCTCCTCCAACAATTTTAGACACAACAGACAAGAGCATTCTTCCACTCCAGAGACAAAAAATTCAGGCACTAACTTAGCTATTAAAAATTATTGTAAATAGAATATTTGCTAAAATGACCTTTTCTTACCCATGTAGACACAAGCATCAAGTGTCTATATATATACACACATACACACACACATGTTTTGCTAAGTGTTGGTTGACAGTCACTCAGGCAAGGTGCTGACATTATAGGTGTTCCTGCTTAAAATATTAACAGTGATGAAAAATAGATTGGAATTCATGTTTAAATTTATATTTTCAATCTCCAAAAGCTTCACCCAGATGTTCACACAGATATGTGTGATTTCAAAAAATCAGTGAGTAAAAATAGATACGGCACAGTTTTGAACCCTTTGCAGTAAATGAGGCAAGGTGAATTCAGGGCACCTTGCTCACAAATGAGCTTTCTGGATATCTGGGTTTAAGTACTCATCAACTCGAGTACACAGAAGATCAAGCTGGAAGGACTTCTAGGAATTAGCAGGTATCTCTTCCTTCAGGCAAAGCCAGCAATGAAAACCATTCAATAAGAAAATATTTTGAAAACTCATGCCCCCTTGTGCTGTTGTATGGTATGAGACTTTGGTTTTTAAATAGCAGTTGTCTAGATCAGCCCACAAATACCCAGCTGAATACTCACTTCAACATTTCTTCATTAGAAGGCAAACTGATGGCTGTAAAAAGAACGCAGACAAGAATGTATTGCAGACATGGAATGAATTTTACACGGAAAGGTAATTAAATGTTTACAGGTCACCTGCTGATGCTGTGGCTTTGATTCCAGTGGCTGCCCATCAGCCTATCAAGAAAGACATCCAGATCTATTACAAACATAGGGTAAGAGTCCAACCGAGGAAGAAGGTGTTGCATAGGGTTATTTTGCTGGTAGGTTAGACCAAATGACAACTGTTCTTTTAGCTCACAGAAGTCAAAAAGCTTTTTGGTGCTCCAGTATCAACTTCACATACAGAATATGAAGTGTCTGTCTCTAACTCTCCAGTTGTTGCAATTGAAACGAGGAACCACAAAGCAAGTGTTGAAATGCTTGAGCATAATCAACACTGTTGGACTGAAAAGTGACGGAGCATAAAGACAACAACGTAACTGAGTATATCAAAGTTTTTCACAGATATATCTGATATACTTATATTCAAAATTTGTGTTCTCTTCTTTAGAAAGTCTTTCCTATGTTGTTTAATTCTCTCTGTGGCTCTTACAAACAAACCCAGACTGAAGAACAGGGATGCTTAATGCACAGCAGTCCAACATAAATGAAGCTCTGCTCCTTTACGGCAATCTAACCCTGTTTGAGTAGGATAGATGTCAGTCTCAGGGAAGATATTTGATACTAGCTACATCCAGTTCATAAACAGAATCTGACTTCATACAGAAATGTAGAGAACTTTAGCTGAATGACTTAAATGATGAAAACAAATGCGTCCACTGCACACGAACTTCAAGGGGTTTTCAAATCAAACTGGAGTCTGCAGCAGTGGTGTTTGCCACTGCCCTGAAAGCAAAAAAGCCTGGGCTTGCACAACTGACATGTACTAGCAAACAGCCCCACACTGTGGACACTGCACGTACTAGTAAAACCACTTGCAAATTTACTGTACTTGAGCCGTCTCAGCTCACCCAGCCCCACCAGGATATACTGCAAATTATTAGGTTGTGATTAATTTAACCCTTACTTGTATACTAAATTTGTGTAGACTACTATAAAGAAGAGGACTTTTCAAAAAGATGGTAGACTTGGATTCTTTTTTTTTTTTTTTTTAGCAGGGGAACATATCAAATGCAGAAATTCTGACAGAAAAGCTGTTGAGTGGCATGTGGTCCTGGCAGTCAGTCAGCTGGGGAGCAGACCTCAGTAGTGCTCTGTAGCAGGAGTAGTGGACATCCCAAACTTGGTAGCTGAGAACAAATGCTGTGCTGGACCATAAAAATAATTTCCCCTCGACTTGTTGAGCCAAAGATTTTGGGTCTTTTTTTTCTGAAAATGAAGGATTTAATAATTTTCCACAGAATTCAGCACACCCGGATACAGAGTTCTTTACAGAACATTGATGACTCTTTCTTCCCCTTCTGGGAAGCTGCTTCTGACCTGATTCTGGATCATCTCCTTCCTTTCATTCTATTTTAAGATGGGAAAAAGAGGCCTTTATAGACATTTCTGGTAACATCCTTTTTATTCAGCTGTGGGGTGGAGCTGCTCTGGGCAAAGGGAACCTCCTTGGGAGCCACCCACTGTGCAGCACCACATCTGGACGCTGAAAAGAAAGGTTGTTTCCTAATTTGCAAGCAACAACCATATGTTCAGGAATGAAGAAATGCATACTCCGCCTAATCCCACGAGCTTTCTCTCTCCCCTGTGGCTTATTTGAAGTTATTCTAGCACTCTTTACTGGATGCCAGCTACTAAGTGAATTACCTTCAAAGTTTAGGCCCTTCAAGCAAAGTGATTGTAAGCAAAGCTGAAAAACTGAGGAAAAACTGAGCATGCATGAACCATTGTTCCTAGTGACTCATGGCATCATTTTCCAGAGTGACTTTAGTAGGGAGGTTCCAAGGCTCCTCCCTTTAGAGCAGATGGTAGAAATGTTTTTATTTGGCATTGTTATTGTGTTACACCAGCAATCAAGACTGACAGTTTACAGGAAGCTATAGAGACAAGATCCCTGTCACAAAGGTCTCATATTTTGTGAGAAAATCTCCCTCTCGATGGATCTACTTAGGAGACAGAGAAGGAATTTATTACCAAACTTCCCTTGGCTCCTTCAGGACCCACATTGCTTCTCAGTTAATAATTAGCAAAACAGGTACCTGGCAAACTTGCCAAAGAGTAGCAATTCCTCTCTGGACTTTTATTATAAGTAGCTTAAGGGCAAGGGTACCATTGGGAGGCGTCCCTTATTACAGTTTATACAGCAGAATTTGACTTCTTTTGAATGGAATAATTAGCTTCTTAGCCAGGATACAGGGTGTTCCACAAGAAAGCTGTACTAATACCCAAATGGAAAAAGTGGGAAAGAAATCCTTCCTTGTAGTCTTAGCTTGAATATTGCAATTGAAGAAATCGAATTTTAGTGTGCGTCACCACAGAGCCAACAACCCATTGCACAGGCCTCCTTATTTCTTAAACAGTACAGTCATCACTTGGAAGGACATATGTTTTATTCAGATGTCTACTTTTTGCATATGAGTCCACATGTGACCCTTTTTTGACTGGTAGTTGGGAGGGGGTTATGAATTAATAAAATGATCGTAGAAACTAGCAACATAAAGTTGCTTTGTATATTGTATAAATCTGATGAGATGTGTGCTTTGAAATGGGCTTGGGGGCTTTTTTAGTGATTGCAAATCATGTACTTTAGTTGCAACATCAAGAGAAAAGGTCTTGATAACATGACTTAAATGGTTAGACTAAACAGGAATTACATTTCAGAAGTTTAATAACAATAGAGGCATCTAGTGGAAGTCTTTGAGGACTGCAGCTGTAAGAGAATGCATCAATGCACAGCTGACTTTCTTGCTTTACTTCTTCCCAGATGGAATTTCATTAAGCGAATGACAAATGCCAGTGATGGTTAAGTTTTATTTAAGAAGAGGCAAAACTTAAATTTCATGGCATTTAGACACCGTGAGGCAAACATGGTTTAGGAGCCAAGCTGGGGGCTTGAAGTAGGGAGTGTCAGTCTTCCTCGCAACAACAAGAAAAGAAATATCCCGTCCCATTCTCTTATCCCATATTTTAATGGTTAGAGGACTTCACCAGAACATAACAGAAGTTCAGTCTCCTTCTGTGCCTGATAGCACACCTGAACATTTATTACTTCCTATTACTATAATTTCCATGAAAGGAGAAGACAACTCAGCAGAAATCTGAAAGCATGTCTCTTCTTGAGCCCAAGAAGAAAGGCAAACTACAGCCAGACTCCAAAGCATACAGAAAGTATGAAGGCCTACGGCTTGGTGACATGTTCAGCTGCTTTTCAATTTTCCTTTTCCCTCGGGCTGTAGGGCAAAACACACCATAGAAGCAGCTGTATTAACACATGCAGAACACATAACAGAAGTATTTGACTTTTACACACAATGCTGGTTCGACACTCAGCTCCTGACTGCTAGCACAGCTGTGACAGCAATAGCGTCTGGTGATAGAGAAGTCATTCCTCCAAAAAACTTCATGGTCTGGCAAGGGCCTCTTCATAGCTTTGGTCAATTCAACTCTACAATATGACTAGAGGAATAAACCTTTAATTTCCAAGGTATGCAAGTTGGGAAGCAGCCAGGGTAACTTCAAGCAGTTTACTCCTAGGCTCACAGTGTTTTCAAAATACAATATTTGAGCATGCCTGAAGTCTATCCATTCATTCCCACAGAAAAACATTTGATTTAAAGAGTGTGGATCCTTTCAGTGGGTTTTCAACGTCTAGGCAAATTCCACTTAAAACTTACATTAAAATACCAGGCTCATGTTTGCTTATTCTTTACCTTGTTTGAGTGTAGGAATTGATCATAAAGCCTACCCTCAAAAATACAAACCATGATTTTATGACTTCCTTTACTAACCACACTATCATTTATTTCCACCTCAATTTTTCTTTATGGGGTGCTGCGATGGATTTTTTTCCTGAAACTGCATTGTGGGCTCAGATATGTCATGTCTAATATTTTTGTCCTTTAATTGGTGAATTTGATTAATGATCGTGGCCTGCAACCCAGGTTTTAAACTACACAGCACTGCCTACTGCCTTCTCATCTTGTTTTCAAGCAATTTTCTGTTTCTGTGCCTCTCTCACATGGAATTGGCATTTACTAGGGGCCTGAACTTCTAAGCCTGGGGTGCCTGTGGGTGGGGGGATGCAAGGCCGAATGAGCCCTCACTCTAGTCATGGCTTTCACGACCTCTGAAGCCCAACTTATGACTAAACATTCTCTGTCATACAAAGCATGGCACCAAGTGCCACATCCAGTCTTTCCTCCACCACCTCCCTGAGCAGTCTATTCCAATGTCTGATCACCCTTTCTGTGAAGGAATTCATCCTAAGGTCCAACCTAAACCTCCCCTGGTGCAGCCTGAGGCTGTGTCCTCTTGTCCTGACACTGGTTGCCTGGGAGAAGAGACTGACTACACCCTCCTTTCAGGGAGTTGTAGAGAGCGATAAGGTGACCCCTGAACCTCCTTTTCTCCAGGCTGAACACCCTCAGCCGCTCCTCGCAGGACTTGCACTTCCAGACCCTTCACCAGCTCCGTTGCCCTTCTCTTTATTTTAGGCGGGGGTCGCTGGGGCCTGATGGCGGCACGGGCGGCTCCCCGTTCCTTTAAAACCACACAAGACGAGAATCCCGGTGCCGCAGCTCCTCTCCCCGAGGCGTGACGCCGCTCCCGGGGCGGGTGTGCTCCCGCCGGCCCCTTCCGGGCGCGTCGCTGCCCGCGGGGCGCTGCGGGCTCCTCCCGCCGCAGCCGGGCCGGCCCCGCCTCCTGCACGGGCCGCGTTCCGCCGGCGCTCTGCGGCCTTTTGGCCCGCGCCGGCCCCGCTCCTCCTGCCGGTGCTGCCGCGCTGCCATGGCGTGTGCCGCCCCTGGCCGGGCCTGAGCGCCGGGAGCCCGCGGGGCCGCAGCCCGGCCGGGCGCCGACCCTGCCCCGGCCGCCGCTGGCCGACCCCCCGCCGCCTCCTTCCCCGCCGCCTTCGCCTGGCTCCGCCGCTGCTTCCCTCGACCGCGAGGTCCCGGCGGGAGGCGGCGGCGGGCGCCGGCTGGAGCAGGCGGCGGGGAAGATGGCGGGGAACGGCGGCGGCTTCGCTGGCGCCGGGAGCGGGGAGATCATCCAGCTCAACGTGGGCGGCACCAGGTGAGCGGGCGGGCCCGGGGCCGGCGGTGGCGGCCGGCGCATTCCGGCGGGCAGCGGAGCGAGGGGCAGCGCCCAGGGGGCCCTGCCGGGGCCCGCACGGCGGAGGCGCTGCCCGGCTATGGGGGCTAGGCCGGCCCGGCCCGGGAGGGCGGCGGTGCCGACCCGCCTGGGACTGCCCGGCGGGGTTCCGTGGGCTCTGCGCTCTGGTGCTGCCGCCGGGACGGCCGGGATGAGCCTTCGCCCAGCACTTTGCAGGGGCTGGGGGTACCGGGGGATGGACACGGGGTGTGTTGGCAGCTCCGCGTGGTGTCTGCCCGCAATGCCACGGCAGCCTAGATACGTACTGCTCTACATACACCTTAGAGACTCCGCGAATACTGCTTCTTCAGGGATAGAAGCTTTGCTTTGCCATCACAACCATAGGCTTCTGGTGAGCAGTCTGTCTAGCTGCCTCAGAGACTAAGATATTAAAATCGCTGATATGATACTGGTATCCATGAGAATAAAGAGTTGCATTGTTTTCCAATGTACGCTGGAAAGTGTGGAAGCTGGCAGATGTAGACATTTTGGCAGGCTGAGGCAGAGAATTGTGGGACAGCTGTGGTCAGAATCTGCGTGATAAACAGTGCAAACATTCCTGTCAAAATGCTCAGGCGTGAAATCATTCGGATTACCGTAGCTAGTGGAAACTGAGGTAATGTGTTTTCCCAAGTAGTGTGTACAGCGTGGAGCCAGCTATAAGTAGTAGGAACTACTACAGCTATTTTAAGAATTTTCTTGCATTACTCAGAACATGAGCTTGATCTGATAACTAAACTGTGCTGCTGCCTTTCTTAGAGTGCCATAGAAATTGATGCAGAATCCCTGTGTTTTAATAAGACATTAAGAACCTGGTTCAACCCAGAGAAACTGCTTGTAACTTGCACAGGCAAAACTCACCTATAATGATGCTTTCAGGGTAACTTGGATGTAGGCTTGGACCATATTTTGTGTTAATGCAGAATAAGTTCTTCAGCAGACTCTGTCTTTGAAATTACAGGGCAATTCATCTTCTAAGGTTTTATTACCTGTGGAATCTAAAAGCTGCTTCAAATTCTTAGTTTCATCTTCCTTATTAAATGCCTCTGCAGAGAACTGAGAATTATGTACAGGACACACATCAGGTAAAAAATACACATCTTCAGAGGGCTTGCCTACACAGAGAAGTAGGAAGAATGAGGCAACCTAACAAGTGCATGTAATTAATTTCTAGCTGATGGTCTAGATTCTAGTCAACATTTGGATGTAAGGAGTAGGAAATGTGTGCATGGATATTTCCCGTTTAATAGGGAAACCCTCTACTATAGTACTTCTGAGTGAGAAGTTTTGGTCTTTTGCAAGCTCAGCTTCCCTTGTAGTGCCCATGTCTTTTGAAAACTATACCTGAGCCATGTTTTTCAGCTTGGAAAGGCAGGTGACTTTCAGCTGATAGTGGAGTGGATGATGTGCACAGCAAATGGGCAAGAGTGCGGTTCTGTACACATTTCCTCCTCTTCCTTAGTCTTCATTACACTCACTAGAAACCTGGAACTCTTAGTTTTGTTTGTAGAACTGTATGAGAAGAGGAAATGAGCACTCCCCTCTGTTTCTGACACCAGTTATACTTTGGAGCATGTACCACAGACACCCCAACTTTTCCATGTTCAGACACTAGGTTCCCACTGCTCCCTGGGATGATCAGGGCTTCTCTGTTGTGTGTGGCTGCTCCGTCACTTCCTGGTCACAACTTCTGAGGATGCCTTTACTGTGAACAGAAGTCTCTTGCAAGTTAATGTTCATAGAAATTACTGTAACAAATTGGGTGAATTCTTTTGGCTCTGTATCTCCCTCTGGTTACAAGGTAACTCCACAAGGACAGCAGACTATTAAAATGTTTGTTTTATAACTGACACTTGACATGTCTGTTTCCAGTTGATTATATTTGCTTTAAAATAACTGAAAGCTGGCATATGCTTAGGAGTGTTTTGAGGATATTGCACTGGGTTTGCCTAGTTTTCCTTATACAATGCCTGTCTGACCGCTGTATGGAGCTGCAGATACACCTATGCATGTAAATACTGCAGGCTAAGCTGCTTTCTGCATCCTGGAAAGGAGGACTCTGGTTGTTTACATAGATTAATGTCTGTGTATTAAAAGTTCTAAAGTATATGTTAGTGTGAGCTATTGCTTACTAAACTGGTACCACAGTGCTAAATTATAGACAGGAAATCCTGGTGCTGTCTAAACAGGCTGATAAAATTGAAAGAAGATGGTGGTGATGCTGCATCAATCCCCATAATTACAAGCAGTGTTTGGATTAATTCTGGACAAAATTAATGTAATTCATTGTTTTCACATGTTATAATGTAGTCAAATGAATCATCCCTTACTCTTAATGTAGACAGAGGTAGTCACCTGTATTACTGATAAGAAAAGCTGAGCAAAACTACTTAGAAGTGCTAGAGAAGTGTTTTTTTGGCTTTTTTTTTCCAGAAAAGACTTTGTGCATGCTTGTGCTTAGAACACTGGTACTGTACGTTTTCTGTTCAGGACAGATTTGCCATTGTGATGTTTGCAGTGAGCAGATGCACAATCCACATTTCATGCAGGGTGGTAGTTCCGTAGAGCCTTTGTGTTTCTGCCTCCTAGGGGGCATAAAGTAATGGGGTTTGTTTACATTTTTCTCCCCTTCAAAACTGGACAATACTAGTAGTGAAAATTAGGTAAATTATGACTAAGTAGTTTTATTCCAAAAATATTTTGTGATCCTGTACTAGATGGAGAGTTGTAATGGAATTTTACTTTTGCATATTCTTTTTTTGTTTTCCACTAATGAAGAGGTCACCAGAGGTTTCTTAGTCATGGCACTAGTAAGAGGATATGTACAGAGAGTGATGCAGAGCATGAGCTAATTGTCCAAGCTGCTAGTTAAGTTGTCTTCCTTCATGTTAAATCAAAACCAGAAGTAGTATAAAATAATCCATAGTTATTTATTATGTAAAGTACTGTCTGGCATCATAAGTAATATTATAATTTGTATTATTTCACAATATGATTCAGAGTCAATGATTTTTTTCTTTTAACTGTTATTGTTATTGCCCCTCTGCCTCCCCAAGAGGGACCCAAATAGCAAAATGGCAAATAATTCAAGTTCCTATGAAATATTAACTTGAAGCTCACTGTAGTCTCTTGCAGTGCATAATGTAGCACCCTTTCAGTCCTGAGTAAGAGCAGCAGAGTAGTGTGCAGTTATTGACAAATATTGCACACTGTTGATAAATTTATATTTTAGTGTTTGGATTTTGTGTGTGGAGCAGTGTTTGGTTTTTGTGGGCCTTTTTTATTTTTGCAAGCATGAATGTTGAAGTGGGAGAACCAGGAAATACAGGATGTTTGGGACAGTGTGTTACAAACAGATAAAAAAATGATACTTTTGTGGTCTCCAGACAGTTCTGCTTCATGCTGAAGGACGATCTGTGCAAAGAGTCTGCAACTTCTGACTTTGTGCAGATATTAAAAGATCTCAAACTTCCCAGACTTGTTTGATATTAGCTTTGTAGGACAAATCAAAGAATGTTAGATAAAGCAGGCTTCTTTCCAACTTTATAGCTGTTTCTGAACTTGTAACTTTGTTTTCATAGGTTCAGCACGTCAAGACAAACACTGATGTGGATTCCAGACTCATTTTTTTCCAGGTATTTGTAATATATCATCACATTTAACAAAGACAAATTAACAGTCATTAAAATAATATTTATGTTCTCAGTTCTTAATTTATGTTGTAAATAGTATCTTTATTAGTATCCTTAATTTTTTCCCCCCCTTCTCAAGCAATGGGACAGATTCATTTGAAATAAGCTGTTATTCAAGAGGCATCCTCTTGCTTGAATGTAGCCATGGCAGCTTATATGCGCTGAGGAGTTGTCACTTTTTAGATGGAGTATTGTGGAAATAACCTCCAATTCTGCAGGAAAGGGACAAGCCAGTGGCTGTGACTCTATTACCACTCGTGATCTTGCTGGCCATATGCATTAGCACTGCCTGTAACATTTTTGGTTTTGTTTGGTTTGGGGTTTTTTTGAGTTATTGCTCTACTCTGAGTTAACTCAAGGTTTTGAGGGTTTTAACTTGTGATACAGGAAGTGCTGAATTATTGAACATCTTCCTTTTATGTCACTGCCTTTACTACTTCTGCAGGTTGTGCTGCTTAGGTTTGTATTTTGTTCTGCAGCTGCTGTACCTCTATCACCTCAGTTAATCCTAAACCCACAAAGGAAAACCTAAATGCTGGCAATTTTGCTTCCTTACGTTTAATTTTTATATTCTAAACTTCTTTCCCAATAAAAGCCTGGCAGCTGACATATGCAGCATTTCCTGTTCCTATTTTAATGAAATGTTCAGATAAATGAAATGCCAAGGAAATGTCACCTTTTTTGAGGCATGCAAGGAAAGGCACAAGGAGGAAGTCTCATGGTATTCCCCAGTCTCTCAACACTAAATATGCTGTCTAAGGAGGTTGTCCTGAAAGTTATCCAATACTGGAAAATCTCATATAATTGTCATCCAGAATCAAATGAAAGCTGTTGATGTTGGTGTCCATCTTACTTATAAAATGAGATTTTGGCATTGTGTTGTATATGGGTCTGGAGAAAAAGTATTTTGATCTGATGGAAGAAAACTTTGAAGTAAAATTGTGTCAAAATAATTAATCCCATTCTTGTCCAGTAAATCCTTGCAGATTGGGTGGTCTCCTCTTCCTTTTTGCTTCAGCAGCTTTTAGCAATTTAATCAGATTTTAACAAACTATACAGCCCTCTAAGTGCCTTGGAAAACTTCTTCATCCTTTCAGGCTAGGCCTTGTGTCTATTTTCTTTGTGAATCTGAAGGTCCTTATGATGCAGCTCTCAGCCTTTCCTTAGGTGTGCGTACACTTGTCCTTTGTTCAGGAGAGATATTTCACTCCTCCAGCATTCTGGCTGTTTTCTTTGCTCAGATACACTGTGTTACCAAAATGTCACCAACTAGAGCTAAGTAACCAGAGTGTTGCTATACTGTGCTTGTGTCAGTGCATTTCTGGGGGACATCTAACGAAGATTTCCTGTTTTTCAGTTTGCTGAGTGGAAGAATTTCAACACTAAAGGATGAAACTGGTGCTGTGAGTAATGAATGTGCTGTAACTCGTTAATTCAATGTTATGCTTTTGGTTAGGTTCTCTCCTAAAGCATTTTCACTGTGGGTGCTAATGGAATTACACTGCCTGAGTCAGGCTAAACTTCCATCAAAATTAGTGACATCTCTGGCTTTCTGGGTTCTCATCTGTGTTTCAAGCTGAGTGTAACTGGAATAATGTACATATTTCTATTCTTATTCTGCATTGTGCAGGTAATGCAGAAACAGCAACTCCGCTTTTCTTAAGCAGAGAAAATGCTAACTGCTGTATTGCAGGGAGTTGTAATTTTCTTTAGATAGGCATTACGTATGTAGTTGAGTAATCCAACGTGGAAATGTAGCTTTTATTTTTTTTTTGGCAAAAACATGTAGCAAAATGGTCATTCCAGTCTGTGGGTATGATATTCTTAAATGGGAAACTACAGTTACAGTAATGTTGTTGAGTGATAGTGAGGCACACAAGCACTTTGCTAAAAGTGTAGAGGTAGTTTTGATGGTAATTGAATTTTAAAACGTCTAAACCTCTCCTGAGATCTTATTACAGTTACTGCATATTGAACATATGCTAGAAAGTGGAAGCATCCATTTTCCTTTGTGGAGATGAGAACCTAAAGAACAGATTTATTAAGTGCCATCTATTTGCAACTGTGTTTGTAAATATGTCCTTTAGGAATGTTAAATTAGTGGATAGTAGAATAACGAGAACAAAGAAGGGCTCAAAAACTTTGGGTTTTGTTTGTCTGCTTGCTACCTCATCTTCAACTTCTCCTTCCCACATTCAGCATAAAATAGCACTTTAGTTGATGGTTGCTCCATAATAGTACTCAAGTACAGAAATTTTTCTTTGTAGATATTTATTGATCGAGATCCAGCAGCATTTGCACCCATTTTAAATTTTCTTCGCACAAAGGAGTTAGACTTACGGTAAGAAGTTCTAATTATTTCAAATGGAAGTTAATTCAATCAGAAGCGTTAGAAACTTTTTCAAATGAGAGATATTACATTTTGCTTATCTGGTTGGGTGCCTGGTATATGGCTGAGCTCCCTCCTAGATGTGGGGCCATGTCTAGAATACATGTATGTCATGGTGGAGGCAGAAACGGCGACATTCTATTTTGCTAGTAGATTCTTATAATTTAGACCACTTCTTGCAGTGTATTTCTTTATTATTTCTGTATCTTTATTTTAATGAAAGTTAAATTAAGATCACCTTGAAATCTCAAACATCAACATGTTAAATGCATTTTGTGGTAATTCTGTAAACTGTTAGGTAGCTTGGTATTTAGATTGTGTAATATCCAGTTATATGCAAGCCTTTATATTCAAGATATTGACTCACTTAGTTCTTGTTGCTTTTGGTTTGTTTTTTTCTATTTCTGTAGGGGAGTGAGTATTAATGTTCTCAGACATGAAGCTGAATTCTATGGAATCACTCCTTTAGGTAATTTTTTTTTTTCTTAATGTGAGCTCATATTTATTATTGTAGTAATGGTCTACTGACAAATCCTGAACAGTTATGACCCTGAAGGGCAAAGGGTTTTGTTTTTTTTTTTCTCAAAGTAAAAGTTTTCAAAAAAGGAAGGATATTTGAGATAATGTAATGTTTTCAAGGAAGTGAAAGCTGTGGTCATATCTGGGTTTCCTCCTTAGTGAGAAGATTGCTACTATGTGAAGAACTGGAGCGCTCATCTTGTGGCAGTGTCCTTTTTCATGGCTACCTACCTCCTCCAGGTATTCTTGTGTTCATGATCTGATGTTGCATGCAGTCACTTGCTGCTTTGGTTTGTGGGGATGATTGGCTGGGGTGGTTACCCTGGCTGTCAAACTGTCCTGAGAAAGCCTTCCTATGGAAAGCTAAGGACAAATGGTTGAACTGAACATTATTGTGGTTAAAACCCAAGACTTGCATCTCTGTGCTGTAACAAACAGCATGTTTAGAGTACTGGGCAAGGGGTGTGGCATGTTAGTACTAAGCAGGCTGTGTTTGGTTGTAGACTAGAGCAGAGGTTCTCCAGGAGCCTTTCAGTTTAATGTCATCAGCATGAGGTGCTTTCTTCTTTCTGAACATAGTTACCTTGGGTGTCCTATTGCCTAGGTGACAAATCACCCCTAATGAGCTTTCCTTACCAATATGAGTACCTGTTTGACTTTTTTAGTTCTCTGTAGAGATGAACACAGTACATGTGTTAGCCTGAAGTCTAAAGGATGTCTAGCCATTTATCAACAAGTTTTTTGAAGATAATTCCTTGAATTGTGAAAGTCAACATACAGAGCAAAAGCACTTTTTGTTTCAGTGTTACAATATTGCCTGTTTCTTACAGCAGATAAATTAAACTTTTGATCAAAATGCACAGGTGTTAATCCTATATTTTGAAAGTGAACTAAAATCTGTTATATTGCTAAAGTTTAAGGAGGGGGACAAAACTTTTTTTTTTTTTTTTTAATAGGCATTCCCAGCCGTAAAATAAATAATACTACTGGGCCACCGACTGACATCAGAACGGGTCAGACTGAGAGTGAGATGCATGGAGGTGGTGTCCAGCCTACACTTGCTGGTACAGGGGAAGGTACAGTCAGACTAGGTGAGGAGTGTCAGTTTTAAAACCAAATCAAATTGCAAAGATGATTGTCTCTGGGAAATAAGAACTGTGTGCCTGTATCTGGTTTAAATCTGCTGTTCTGTGTTTGCATGGTTAAAATTGCTGAATACTTAAACACTACTCCCTATGCAGTATTGAAGGCTCACTGTTGCACAATCCAGATGTGAGGCTTGAGAGAAAGGCAAATCAAAGTTCTTCATGCAGTCTTAGCCCAGCCCCTTAGACAAATGCCTCACACTGTACTAAAGCCATAATAAAACCAGAGAGCCACTGTCTCTTTGGTCTTTGTTCAGGGCCTGCTTCCTGTTCTTCCACCTCTTTCTTGCTCCTGATGCCTCACTTACCCTGCAAGAGTCAAGTTTTCAGAGTAAAGGTAGTCTTCACGGAAAAATTGTTAGTGAGATAGACCTTAATTCTGTCGTTTTCCAGCTTTTGACTTTGCAAGCAAAATGATGCTGTTAGAAATGTCATATTTCTGTTGCAATCCTGTAAATTGTAGCAGTGTTAGGAAAATCTTGACTATGTTAATGTATGTAACATAAAATAAGGATATGAGTTGCTGATTCTTCTTAGTGAGCTGCTGTAGGTTTGGAAGCAGGCAGTCCTGGGGGAAATGAGGTAGATGGTGCAGTCTTCAGGGATTAGTTCTTTAGCATATCAAGGCTGTGAGGAACAATACTGCTAACTAGAATATTGCTGAAAATATTTCTTGAAAAACTTAATTATGAAAGTTTCTGTTGCACATCCTAGCAGAGAGCTCTGTCCTGTTATAGATGTCTCTGCTTGTCACTTGCCTGATTTCAGCTTTGTTGTTTTTAGGATTTCCTGTGGACCCACGGAAAGTCTTAATAGTAGCTGGCCACCACAATTGGATAGTAGCTGCCTACGCCCATTTTGCTGTTTGCTACAGGTATGAGTAGTGTTCTTTGTTGGGTTACAGGAATCTAAAAAAAAATATAATCTTTGGCTAAGAGCAAAGCAAAAAGCTTACTCTGAAATAGCAGTAGTTAAATGCCTTCAGTCTGATTCTTTAAATACGAGTTGTTGCTTTTTTTTGGTGAAAATAAACTGCTTGATAGGAACTCAGATTTTTCTGCCTTGATGTGAGTTCTTGATACTGTTGAAAAAGTTGCAAATTAACTGCAGTAAAACTGTTTCAAAAGCCTGTTTTAAAGCAGTCTTTTAAATGAAAATTCACTTCAAAGTTTTTCCTGCTGTGGGTTTAGAAACAGTCTGTGAAGTTACAGTATCAAGGAACTTGAAACAGTTAATGAATTTTTGCTGCATAATTTTGCTGCCTTGCCTTAAATGTCATGGTTTTTAGCTGAACAAAACTGTTAAACGCTGCTTCACTTGGATGGCTGAAAAATATCTTCAATGTCTTGAAAACAGACTGGCTATTTTTTAAGATCAGGTGAACATAAGCAATACCTCCATATTACAGAAGCTGGTTTTAGGTCACATCTCGTAGTCTTGATTTAATTGGTGGCTGTCTTTTCGATGGAAAGTAATGGAAAGTTTTAGCAAGGCTGTTGCCCGTACCAGTCTAACAGGGCTGTCATACTGTGGTTCAAAAACAGAAGGGAGAAGAGTGTAGTGTGAACTGTTTCTTTCTGATTACTGCCAAGCTAAAGCTGTAGTTTGCTGCCTTTTTCACTCTCTAGAATACTAACTCAGTTGCTTAAACTTTGTAACTTAAATCACATCTAACTAGCATTCACCACTGCAATTTTTTTGGCTTTAATTTTTATTAAATGTGGTTTTTGTTTTCAATTATGCTTCATGTGGTCTGACAGAGAAAGAGGAAATGATTTGCAACTGGTTTTGTGCTAATTGTCCCCTTCTTAGGATTTTACCTCTGACTGTTTTCCTTGGCTGCTAGCTCACTTTAAGTGAAAAATTCTTCCTCTTTCCTGCTTGGCAAACTACTTAACAAGTCTTGTTGCCATTGAGATTATGCCATTATTGATGCTTTTGATGAACCATGTCAGACTTGAATGGTTGCTGAGAGAGGGTGCAGGTCAACATGCCAGTTTAAAGTGCTGCTTTTCTTCACAGATACTCAAGGTAGCAGTCTTGTATTTTTTTTTTTTTTTTTGCTTTCAAAACCTGAACGGGCTCTAGAAATACAATGGTAGAATTTTCTCTCCTCCATTCTTCTGCAGCAAAGCACAGTGCATCTTAAAGATTTTTTTTTCTTTTAAAGTATGACAAAAGTTTTTAAAATTTGATCATAAAGTTTGTGAGAATGAATGCAACCAAGACAAAGTCTTGCTATTGCAGTTGTGCTCTTAAATCTTTTCACTACAACTTCTGCATGTTGAATGGTTAGAGCACAGTGATCTGGGGTGCTTCAGCTCCAAGCAGGATGCAATGCTGAAGTGAAATAATGGCAAAAATGCTGAAAAGTACACATATCTTTCTGCTTTTAATTTTAATATTTATATCATTTGACTGCAGAGGTCTAGTCTGCTTTAGCTCCATTGCAAATTATCTAAATTATTGCCTGAAGTTGTCAGATAAATAGTGCTGACACCATGTAAGTCTTTAAAATGCACAGGGAAATGATCCTCTAAAAATAAAATTTACACTCAATTTAGTATTATCTGCTTACAGTATACCATGAACAGAAATTGTGGCTGGAGAGCAGAGCTTTGTGCTAAAGCATGATTGGGTTTCTTGCATGATATATAAGGATATTAATGAGTTTTCTTCTAAAATCTTATGCTGAACCTCATTATCTAGCGTTTGTCTAACCCAGACTTTTGAGTTCATCTTATAACTTCTATATCAGATGTGCTTATATGAAGAAAAAGCCCAGCACAGGATTCCAGTAGCTGCAGAGCACTGAAATAATATGCAATATCAGACTTCAAAATGGGAAAAAGTGCAGCTCTTGTAGACTGTAGTTCTTAACTAGAATTTGAAGCTTTGTTGCTTAGAGTGTAAGACTGAATCATCCACACTCGTTCAGGATTAGACTGGGCTGTCTGTTCTTGAATCTCTAACATCTGCTCCCCATTCTCCCTTTTGCCCTTCCAGAATCAAGGAGTCATCTGGGTGGCAGCAGGTGTTCACAAGTCCTTATCTGGACTGGACCATTGAGCGAGTGGCTCTCAATGCCAAGGTGGTTGGAGGACCTCATGGAGACAAGGACAAGATGGTTGCAGTTGCCTCAGAGAGTAGCATTATCTTGTGGAGCATTCAAGATGGTGGTAGTGGCAGTGAAATTGGTAACTATAATTTCCTGTTTTGTTTCTTCTTTTGTGTGTGTAACTAGAAAGAAGTCTGACACCTTGTGTTCAGTATTCACTTCCACAGATTGACCAAACAAGCTATAGTACAGCAAACTGTTGGAGTATATTAACTTTCTTCAGTTCTGCACCAGGAATCCTGTCTCAAAATCAAAGAGATGGAGAATAAAAGAGAACTCTGTTTACTGAAGAGATAGTAACCAATACTTACTGTTCAGTTTGAGGTTTTTGTGTAAAAATTCAAATTAAGAGTTAAAATTTCCCTTAGACTTCCATTTGAATCTAGGCCATAATACAGAAGAATTAAGCTTTGGAGGTGGAAATCTACAGATACAAAGAGATTCTGCTCTTTCCTTTTCTTTGTGTTACTAAAGCCACATTTTTACATGGAGATGATGAAAATACTTTAGTTCTCTGTCAAATGTGGTTCATAAACGGAATTTGGAAGATGAAAATTTCTTGGGTTTATAACTTGGGTGTCAGAGTAGGAAAAAAAGCCCACACTATTCCTTTTAGCATACAGGAATTACTGCTTACACACCTTGACACTGAAGGACACAAAATTGTAAGCTTTAGAAACAGCAAGAAGACATTTCCAGAAGTAAATATTCCCTGGTACTGTTCTGATGGCTTGTCTGAGTCATTGCTGTTCAAATATAGGGCAAATTTGGGAGGCACTGACGAGAACGGTATTTGGAACTTCCTCTGTCCTAATCCCTGGTGTTTGAATAACCACTGCTATGCCAGTAATGTCTGTTTCCTCTGGCAGTGGATACTGCTAACAAAGTGTGACAGCAGTCTGGTTATGTGAGCACTTTTCTCTGAAACTTAATGCTGAGCTAATTTGTTATTAGATGTATCTCCATAGTTGAAGCCTTGAGAATTGTAGTGGCCATAAATTAAAGTGGCCAAATTCAAGTTTTGACTCATGTGCCTTTAAAGAAGAGCTTGACAGATCCTCAGGCAATTTTTAGCCATGTTAATGGGTGTTGTTTTTTTTTTCCCTGCATGAATATGTGGAAACACTAAGTCATATTTGAAGATGGGGAAAGGCAAAGGTCTTGTATGAGCTCTTTTACTTGTGACTCCTAGAGTTCTTATATATAATCATGGTTAGCAAAATGGAAAAGGAGATTCCACTGTATTAAAGAAAAACAAAAGGTGTGTTTAACAGTTGAAGATGAAATTCTCTCCATTAAACACAGCGAGTAATTATCGTACCTGAGAAGCCTTTTCTTCTCTTATGCTCCTGTTGACTGAATCTTAAGGACAGGGAAGAGTTGGTGTGACAGCTGTACTCCTGTTACAGGCATTGCTTTAAGCACTGTGCCATTACATTCCTCCTGCATTTTCTGCTTTCAGTTAGCTGCTTGTGTTACCTTGGGATTTGCAGTAAGATACAAGAAGCAGCATCTTGGATTTTTTTAAATCAAGTGCAAAGAAACACAAAAAACCATTGTAGACTTTATTTTCAAATCAAAACTCTAAAATATGCCAGTATCATAAAGTTCTGATAGCTTAGACTATGACTGAAAATGGCAACAAAACTGAAGCAAGGACTTTGCTAAACAGGCTGTACTGCACTGAAGTGACAGTGTGAAACAGAGTAATTGCCACTTGGGGCAGGAGGAGGGGCGAAGCAGAGAGAATGTGCCTACAGGATGAATTTCCCAGTCAGAATGACATTGACCAAAATGTACTGCTGTTCTTTGGATAGTAGGTCATGTTGATTGGTTTAAGAAAGTGCTTGCGTTTAGTAGTTACAACTTGAATGTAGCTGTTTTGTTTCCTTGTAGAGACAAATGCTTGCAGTGCTGCTTTGTGTTAGAGATACAGTACACTGCTGTCATCTTGTGAAAGAAACTACTTGTTCCAAACAGTTGCTGGAGCCTGGCGACACCATCCCCAGCAAATTGTGTGGGCTGGCATCTTTGTGATAGAGCTCTCCCAGAGCGCTTTCTTCCCTTTCAATATTACTTACACAAGACACTGCTGCTGGGTTGCTGCTGTAAGCAGTATTTTACTGAGAGGGACCCTTAGGACAAGAGCCTGTCATTACATATAGTGTTGTCTCCCCTGTGGACAAGTCTCAAGATTGTTGAGCCTAAGCAGGACTGACACTTCAAATTCCTCCAGACCATTCAAGCTGTCTTCCTTGATTTCCTTGAACCTCATCCTTCTCTGGAGTAATCAATTCTAGTAGTTTCTGTGGATTTTTTTATTACTGCCTTTTTCATGGGCCTGTACTGCTGAATCTTATCTGCATTGAATGATTGTGCTTTGCCCTGGAAAATGGTTTAGCACCATAATTAAAACAATTTCCTGAGATTCCTTCTTGGGTCTTACAGAGGGCTGATTCTTGTGTGGGAATGACACTATTCATTTGAATTTGTCCAAAACAATGTTGAGGAATTTTCCTGCTACTGGATACTCTTGTTTTGACAACATCTATCTGCTGCAGTTAAGGTATACTAGTGAGAAGTAATATAAATATGTAGAATGAGCAAGATGGAATAAGAAACTTGTGAGCGAAGCTTGACACTTTGGTGTTGTAATGTATCTCCAGTACTTTTGTACTTACCAGGCAGAAAAACATAGCCTAGAATTATTTACAAACCAAGTTAATTGCAGGGCCAGTTTGCTGCCAAACTTGGAAATTACCTCAGACCTTTTGAGTTTGCTGTAACTTTTAAATACATGAAGAATAAGTAGTACAAAATGTAGTTTGCTATCCAAGTTTACAGTTCAGTTAAAGTTATTCATGTTGGATCTTTGGTGAGACTTGGAAGCTCTAAAGAAACTATCGATTTTGTGGAAGGCCCCAGATGTTAAGGTCAACTATAACCACAGCCACTGATGCCTGTCAGGCTCTGCACTGTTTTGATTTTTATTGAGTGAAATGTTGATGACACATTTCCTTTACTTGGAAGGTCAGCGTTTGCTGGTAAGTTTTATTTTCCAAATTTGAATAGTATGTGAAATGAATATGAATAGTTGAATATGAAACTGCTTCCCTCTATAGCTTCAAGTTTCAATAGCCTGTTAGCCTGTACTCTCTGCTTATGGACCACAACCAAACTAAAAGATCTGGAGATAGAAAGAAAGAAGTAGGCTTTTGCAGGCTGCTTATTTTTCTGGGTCCAAGCATTTCTGCTAGAAGAGAAATTAGAATGTATTCAAGTAGGGTCACATCTAAGTTGTTCAGTATTTTCCCAAGAATAAGGCTGAAGCCTTGTAGCCATATTTAGTTCCTCAAATACATTTTCAAAATATTTTTGCTTGACTGGACTTAAAAAAAAGGGGATCAAGAACTTCTAATACTTTAACAGGTAATTGCAAACTAGTATGATACAAAGTTGTAAAACCCTTGGAATTACTGTTTCTTAAATGACACTTCGTAGTCATAGGAAGAAAAAAAAACAAACCACAAAACAGCAACAAAAACTCCTGCTTGATGTAATATGATTTTTTTTTAATTTTAAAGCCGTTTGAGAACTTGATGGCTGTAGAAAAAAGTTTGTATATTTCATAAGGGCTCTTCTAGCTTCTCTTGCCTCCTTTCTCCTTTCCAAATAATAATGGTATTAGCAGAGAAGACATCATGCTGCCATTTAATGGAACCCAGTTTGCCGCATGCATGGTGCCTCACCTAGCACACTGCAAACCCAGCTACTTTGCTTGCTACTCTAATAAATGTGTTGTGATAATAATGGAGAGATTCCATTGTTACTGTGTTTTTATCTTTACTTTAGATGAGCTTCACAGCATCTTCATTTTTTGTAGGAGTGTTCAGTCTTGGAGTCCCTGTAGATGCTCTCTTCTTCATTGGCAACCAGCTGGTGGCTACAAGCCACACAGGGAAAGTGGGAGTATGGAACGCTGTGACTCAGCATTGGCAGGTCTGTTCAATTTTCCACATCACTTTTTACAAGCTGGTAAAAAAAGCTTTCTAGTAAAAAGAGAATAAAATAATCTAAAAGTATATGGAAAATGCTCTTCATAGTGTTTTCAGCCCTGACTTGTGTTATGGAGTTTATCACCTGGGTGTTGTGCCTGTGAACAGAATGTTGACTTGTTTGGTGCTACTACCAACCAAGCTTTTTAGGCTTTTAAATCAAAGGATATGGTGTGATTTGGGGTAATAAATGTCAAGTGCCAATATATTTAAACTTCGTTATGGATTACTAACTCTGTAAAACTTCACTAGGATCATAGGAAATAAAATTGTGGGGAATGTATGACAGCAATTTCTGGACCATCTGAAAGAAGAAGAAAACAAGAAGGGAATCTGGTATCTGGGGGTCTCCAAAGCTGCTTTACAATGGGAGACTCCTCTTCAGCAGAAGAGCACATGATTATATTTTAAAGATGACTGTCTTGTGTGTGGATGCTTCTGGCTGCACTGATTTGATTCCTGTTGTCAGAATGCACATTAAATAGAGAGATCCCTGGAGTCAGTATGAGTCTGAGAAACAGTCAAGCATTCAAATAACACAGCCAGATGTACACCTTTGTGGCACAAAACCTGGATGCAATAGCAATCCCAAAAATGCCTTGCAAATCTCAAGAGGCAGAACTGACCTGAGGTTGCTGCACTGTTTGCTGACTAAGTTCTGATTTGACTCTTATGTGACAGTACTAGTAACAAATAACGCAGGTAATAGGTGTGGGATAGCACTGCTTCTGCAGCAGACACAGACATGTTAGCATGGCCTTGAATTAAACAAAACATTATTTAAAGTTTTACTGATGCCTTGCAAAATCTTCTGTTAAGAGACAACTTAATGCTATGTGGCAAACTGGTGTTTAATAATATTTTCTAAAGGAGCAAGTCATAAGAAATAAAAACTGATGTCCTATTCATCATCTTTGTTTCTGGGGGAGCCACAGAAATTTTTCTGATCACCTAAATAATTCCTCAGTTTGACTGACTATTCATTTGTGAAAGTATTTCTTATTGAAGAGTAGAAAATCTTTGAGAGGCTTATATGCCAATATGTCTATAAAACATTTTGGCTGGTTTTTTTTCAAGAGGATGAGAATAGCTCCTTTCATAAACAAACAAACAAAAAATTAACAAAAAACCACCCACATAAAACCAAACCAACAAAAAAACCCAAAACAAAGTTTCAGGGTGCTTTCTGAATCTTGGGCTCTTTTGTTAGTAAAAAACCCAAAACAACCCACAACTGTCTTCCTGTAGATCTTCATCTCCCTTTAGAACACATTCTTTTCTTGAAGAACCCCATAAAGATGTAAAGTGGCAGGGCTGATCTTAAAATTCCTAATGAGAATATCTGATATTTAACTGACTGCTTTCCATGAGCTGCCCACAGCTCTGGACTTGAAATGCTGTCATACTCTCTGTGAGAGAAATTTTGGTAGAATAGTTTGCTGATTCCCCATTTCAGAGCAAGAACTTGATCTTCTTTCAGGCTGATGCCTTTCTAAGTTCTGCTTTAAGGAGGCTTAGTTTGTGCAAATCTGTTCTTCCTTATGTGGTGTTCTCTGATGTATTACACCCTGAAGATGTAATTCTGATCTCAGCATCTGATTGGTTCTTTTATCTTCTTCTCTTCTTGGAGATTTGAGCAGACTGCTGAGGTTGTTTCCCTAGTACTTATTCCTCTGGCAGTGTTTCAGTTGCATGCTACAAGGAGGAGGAGGAGGAGGGTGTGGGTGCTAGTTACATCAGTAATGAGATTCTTAGCAGAGGAGAGCTTAAAGAAGCAGCATATTAAGTGCTATAGTTTAAGAGGCAACATAAAGCAGTAAAGTGTGACAGAAAATCCTACTCTGCAAAGTGAGGTTTCTCACTGGCCATGCTTTTTTACCAGTGACTGTTTCCTAATGAAAGTTCACATCTTGGCAGATGGCAGCTGCTGGATCACCTCTGGTGTTCCTGTCTGCTGCAGAAGGAAAGAAGATAATGTTTACAATATGTTTTAGGGGCTTACAGCCATACTTAATTAGGAAGGGCTACTGGTTTAGAGTCTGAGCTCTTTGCAATGTGGGGAGGTTTCTGTGGTTGGTTTGTTTTGCTTTTATCCAACTGATTCATGGTAAGTATTTTGCAAATGATTTTTCAAGTCTCTGTAGCAATTGGAGGTCAGACCAATCTGCTGGTCAGAGAGAAATGAGAACTTAGGCTGAAGTGTCCATGAATTAGTATTCAATGTACATTAAGTTAACTGACTGAATGAAACATACAGGTACAGGACAAATACCATGATACTGTGCATGTTTGAGTGCTCTGGACAAAATGGCTTTTGGCTTTTTCTTCTCCGGGCCTGAAGAAAAAAGAATTACTGAAATAAGTGATCTTACCTAAGATAAACTAAACTTTTTCTTTGCTTGAGATCTCTGTCCCTCTTAAAGGAATAAGCACTCCTTTTAATCCTAGAGGGCAAAGAAAAGGCATGTGTAATCCTTCACCTTGAGTCGTAGACCAGTAAGTAAAATATGACAGGGCTGTCTTCCAGTTTACATGGTGTGGTTGTGTGTTGGAAGTGAGAAACTGTAACAGAACAAGAATTTTTAGCCCTCATTATATATCTGCTTGAGGCAGAGATTTCCACAGTTTGGCAGAGGGATACAAAACTTGGGATAAAAGAAGGTGTAGAGAGGTAACATCTAGTTCCTTGGTCCAGAAATCTCCTAAGGACTTGTCAGAAATGGAAGAAGGGAGAGGACAGAAAGGGTGAAATACACTCCCTGGCATATAGGAAAAAAAATCCACTTTAGAAGATGTGGTTTAGCTGCAACTCTCTAAGCTCTGTTCCTTCACATGGAGAAGGATCTTCCAGAGCAGTTGTACTGATTTGTCTGCATGTGTCCGCTGAGCTCCAGGACTTCAGATCCAGTTTGGTAGAGGAATATGCAGTGCTTCAAGGAATGCCGTTGTACATGCAAGTGTGTGCACAATGGCTTCAGTCCAGTACCAAACTCAAGTGATGTTAAACAAAATATACCAAAAATGTCTGAAAACTGAGGAAGTAGCAACCTAAATTCTTGATTTGATTATTTTTTCTTTTCTATATGCACTAGGTTCAGGATGTTGTTCCTATCACAAGCTATGATACTGCTGGGTCTTTCCTGCTGCTGGGCTGTAACAATGGGTCTATCTACTACATAGGTAAGAAATGGGAGCAGGGTGGAATAAATGGAAGTGGTACTGAGCAGCATTTTTGTTACTCTCTTTAGTGGATTTAAGTAGCATCAGAACAACTCTGTCTAATGAGAGTAATAAATGTCTCCTCCCCACAGACATGCAGAAGTTCCCACTTCGAATGAAAGACAATGATCTTCTTGTGACAGAATTGTACCATGATCCTTCCAACGATGCTATAACAGCCCTCAGTGTCTACCTCACACCTAAAACAAGTTAGTATTCTATCACTGTCTCTTCGTGGAGGGTATGTTAGAAATGTGGGGGGTTTTTTTCATAGCAGGATTACACAAGGTAGTCCTTAACATAAACAAAGAATTTTTCTTCATTTAATCACCTTCAAATGAATGATGAACACTAGGCATAGCTGTTTTCCCTTACACCTGTACATCTGTATAAATAGGTACATACACTTACAGGTATTCCTATATTAATGCTTGTGCCTAATGTATCTTGGTTGGTTTTAAGCCTTTTGCACAAGAGAAGCACTTAGATTGTGAATTGTATTTGCTGAAATTGTTTGTGCCAAACTGGGTAAGGGGGAGACACAACCTTGCTGTTGTGTCTAACTTTATAACCGATAGAGTAAGAAACATTTCCTTATGCAGCTGGATGATGCTTTGGTATTCTGTCTGTGCACCCTTTTGTCATCATTGTGCAGTTATCTTTTAAATTAAAAGAGAAACAACAGCAACAACAAAAACCCAAAGCAAAGTAAAACTCAAAAAAGCCCAGACTGGAAGAAAGTGGTTACTCGCATAATGATATCGATACCACAGTGACTGTTTTAACTGTAGTTCTTCCTGTTTTGCTTTGCTTTCCCATTTGCCTCCAACTATGGCAGAAAAATAAATATTATGTGGAACTTATAGATCATATCACTGTGAGGGGTGCCAAAATATCTGATCATCTGACTTTAGCCATTTCTTTTTTCACTTTTTTCACAGGAGGGAGGAAGAGAATGGGAAAGAAGGCTTTTTGTTAAGACAATGTTGAAGCATGTAGTATGGAATTGCTACAGACCTTGGGGTTATTTTAGTTGCAAAATGCCCTTCCTGTTTATGGGAAAACAATGAGTAAACAGTGTTTAAAAACCATAGCTTTCTTACTGTGGAAGCTTGGAAATACTGTTTTCTACTGTCTCCTTCCCTGGCCCCCAGTAAGCCAAGCTTTCATTCCTGGGGGAACAACTGTGTTCTTGCTTGTTTTAGGTGTAAGTGGCAATTGGATTGAGATTGCATATGGCACGAGCTCTGGAGCAGTGAGGGTGATTGTACAGCACCCTGAGACAGTTGGGTCTGGCCCTCAGCTCTTTCAGACCTTCACGGTTCATCGAAGCCCTGTCACGAAGATCATGCTCTCAGAGAAACACCTTGTGTCAGGTAAGGTGTGCACAGATGTGGATTGGTGGTTCTCCCCTCCTCCTGAGCAATGCAGTATTTGTATGCTATGCTCTGTAACTTGCATCATTCCCACATGTAATAGAAATGAGTTGGACAGATTTGAGGGCAGGGGAAAGGCTAGATTTGCTTGGATCCTCTTTCTTAAAGTAAGCATTCTTCAAAGCCTTTAGCAGTTGAAAGGCACAAGTTTTATTTGACCAGATACTAGAACAACTCACTCTTTCATTTGTGTCTTATTCCAAGGTTGCCATTTGTGGAAATAAAAGGGTTTGTAAACAAATGTATCTCTGTCAAGTTTTATTGTTGTGCATAGGTCCTTCAGGACTAGTCTTCTTTTAAAAGCCTTTCAGGAGGTTTCTGGGCTGCAGCAAAATGTGCACTATCTCCTCCTGGGCCCTAGAAAAAGCCTTCCTGTGACTTCAAAGGGCTGTCTCTGTTTCTTTTCTCAGCAGTCTCCCAGTGTTTGTTGTGCTATTCTGCTTGTCCTGTCTTATGCTCAGGAAGGTGTCTTACTTGCAGAGAAGATGCAGTGGCTCCTTCCTCTGTAAAAATCTATTTAACCCAGAATCCAGCAGCCAGGGCATGGCAGAGAACTGATTTACATCTTGCTGCTATCCCATTATTTGAAAAAAAGGAACAGGAAAATGGTATCCAATTATACTGCAAATAAACAGCCCATAGGTCATCTGTTCCCCTGCAAGTTGCTGCTAAACCCTCAGTACCAGGAGAGGGCACATGTGTATGTACAAAACTGAGATAATTGATGATTTAAATTCAATAGGGTTATTGTGTGAGGAGGGTTCTGCTGCCAGGCTGCTCTCATGACACCTTGTCCTAGCATCTGCACACAGGGGATTGAAGCGGGCTGTAGGCTATTGGTGCTAAACCAGACCTTAGTTTTGTGTTGCACCTGTCTCAGCTTCTTGAATTTCTGAGGGAAGATACAAAACTAGTCGAAAACAGGACATCAGCAAGAATTTGTAGGCTGTTAGAAAATTGTCTGGAGATGCTATGTGACCTCACATTGACTAAATTTTTGATCACTCAGTCTGGAAAAACTATAATGTAGATAATCATTAGAGAAGTTTATCTAAATGTTTTGTCATCCTTTGTAAGTGCCCATCTTTTCCTTCCTAGTTTGTGCTGATAACAACCATGTACGGACATGGACTGTGACTCGGTTCCGGGGCATGATTTCGACTCAGCCAGGCTCAACACCTCTTGCATCATTCAAAATCTTATCCCTGGAGGAAGCGGAGAGTCATGGCAGCTATTGTTCTGGAAATGACATTGGTAGGATGTCTCTTGGTTGTGCTGTGCCTGTAACTTCACTAGTCTCATAATGGTTTAGCAGACCTTCAGCCCTATAACATGTAAGCCGATGGGTGTAAGCTCTTATACACTGCTTTCCCCTTGAAACTATGGCAAGGATCTGTAATAGTCACTTGGAATTATTATTTAGGCTGTAGAGAGTGAGTACACTTAAAGGACTTACTCCAAATGACAGAAGGGACAAAAAACCTTTGGAACACCGATACTATACCTCTTCCTTGAGCAAACTGATGTAGCATTTCAATTCTGATTTAACTAGAGAATGAGAGAAAGCACAAGAGACTGTATTAAGCAGATGAGCATAGCAAACATTTGGTCTGCAAATTCCAGTTCACTGTTCAGCTGGGGTTAAACAAAGCATGGAAAAAATTCTTAAATGACTTTGAAGTTGTGACAAAGTTCACCGAAGCCTTGCAACTGCAGAGGCAAATGGTGCTAGCGCATTGCTGTAGCAAGGTACTGAAGGAATGTGTGTTGGTAAATAGGGGTAGACAGGTAGATTCCTTGGTGGTCTGAGCCTTGCAAATGAACCTTTGATGAATAGGATGCCCTGTGAACACAGCCTGGGGTCAGTACTATGGCAAGAAATCTGATTAAGCCTTTAGACATCTAGGAGCTGCAAAATAACAAAGTACTTACTGTTATTATAAAGACCTAGTGTAGGGTTTGTGCTGACATAGTAATTCCTCTAGGAACACACACAAGAATTTAAGAATGTGTGTCCCTTAGAACAACAAAGACTGATTTGGCTTTTGCTAGCTACTGATGGTTTTTGGCTCCCTGCTCCTGATGCTTTAAAACTACAGTGGTCATACTCATATAAGTCTGGGTCTTCACAACTGATTGGGGAAAAAGGTGAGGGAATTGAAACAAACAAATATGTGATCTTTCTTTTTTTCCTCTAGGACCCTTTGGTGAACGTGATGATCAACAGGTGTTTATCCAAAAAGTTGTTCCCATTACGAATAAGCTGTTTGTAAGGCTGTCTTCAACTGGGAAAAGGTACATCCATGCTGAGGTTTTTAAGTGTGAAAGGAGCAGGACTACGCCTGTTCAGGTGGTGATGTCTCCCTCCTCCATGCTGAGTGCATGCAGTTGCACATAATAGTCTTCTACTGTGCTTGACAGCTCTGGCTGAACTCTTGTCTGTGTGCTAGTAACAGAACTGTTACTTAACGACTGTTATAACCTTAAAGCCAAAAAAAGGCTTTTTGAGTAGTGTGATATCAGAGACTCACTTCGTGATGGCTAACACTGGTGAGCTCACAAAGCAAACATTTCTGTGCCTCTACAGAATATGTGACTTTCAACCATGGTACCATGCTACCATTAAATTTCAAAACTAATGCTGAAATTTACGGTGGCAGTGATTATGCTGCTCACAAAAGTAGACAGGGTATCTCTCTTCCTTTGCACTTGGCTTTGAAGGTATTAGAACCTTTAAAACAGAGATACTGTTTTCTAGGTCATCTATTCAATTATTTCTTAAGCTTGACTTCATAATATTCTACTGCATGGCTGTCAAATAACCACAGCTGCTTTTCTTCCTCTCAGCCTAGGAAGATGACAAGAGATCAGAAAAAACAGTGCATCTCAGTTCTATGCTTCATTTTTGCATCTCTTGTCTAATAACTTTGAATCTGGATGAAAACATTAATGCCTCAACACTATGACTTATTTGGGCACTGCTTGGGTGAAAAGTTCACTGCAAAGCACCAGTAAAGCAAACCCAGAGCATGAGCAGCTTAGTTTTGGGAGTCCTTCTCTTCTCCTCACTCCCCATAAACTTCTGAAATAAAGGGGAAAAAAGAAATGGAGATCTGCCATGACAAGTGAAATTGCACTTGTGATATGACAAAAGTTATCTTTATAGATAACATTGGATATATCATCTTTGGATCTTTATGCATATCTTCTGTGTGGTTATATTTGCTGTTTCTGCAGGTTCATTTCCTAGAGTGTTTAGCATATGAGGGGGCTGGTTTCTGTCATTCTTGTGAGAGCCTTAGCTTTCTAATCATTGCAAATAGAAAATGGACATAAAACACGTTGGTGTTGCCCAGTAAACAAGCAGTAAGAGTGCAGATGGACTGGGGGTGGGAAGGGATTGTCTGCAGCTGAGCAGTGTGCCAGGCATGCAGGGGAAGGAATTTCATCTGGCGGAAAAGTCTTTTTCTCATGGCAAGTTTGGTGCCTTCTCAGAAAATTGAACCAGTTCTGACTTCACTGGCGAAACTCTGCCAGGTGCAATCATTCTGGTAATTTGGGGTTTCTCTTCCTGTAGGATCTGTGAGATCCAGGCAGTTGACTGCACTACCATCTCGTCATTTACTGTGCGAGAATGTGAAGGATCCAGCAGGATGGGCTCCCGGCCACGCCGCTACCTCTTCACTGGACATTCTAATGGCAGCATCCAGATGTGGGACCTGACCACAGCTATGGACATGGTTAATAAAAGTGAAGACAAAGGTAAGTTGTGTTATGCTAGGACTGTGGTGTGGTTCTTTTTTGTGTCCTCAGATGTGTCTGACTGCAGTAAATGGATTTGGCCTCTAAGAGCTCTCTCTCTTGCAGATGTTGGTGGCCCCACAGAAGAAGAGTTGCTCAAGCTGCTTGACCAGTGTGACTTGAGTACCTCTCGCTGTGCCACACCCAACATCAGTCCTGCCACCTCAGTTGTTCAGCCAAACCGGCTTCGAGAATCTAATTCCAGGTAAGTCACCAAGGGTGGCACTGGCTGCAGACACCAAAGGTTTTACTTTTCAGGTAAGCAAAGGGGTTTGGTGACTTGAATGCTGTAGCTAAGCCCCTGAATTTATGCCCGTAGTGGCTTGAACTACACACACATACTCCTTGGTTTCTTCTGGTTTGTATTTGTGCAGACTAAAGTATCCTCTGAGAGTCTGAAGTGATCTGGAAGCCTTTGTGTGGTGGCTGTGATGAGTGTATTGCTATTGTAGTGGGAATTGCAGTGGTAGGTGGGAGCAGTGGTGTGCAGAAGACCTGGCTGCTATTCTCAGCCTAACATCTACTCTTCTTGTATTTTCTGAAGCCTCCAATTGCAGCACCATGAAACAATCCACGAAACTGCCACGTATGGTTCTGTGCGGCCATACAGAGAAAGCCCCCTTTTGGCAAGAGCGAGGCGGACAGAGAGCTTTCACAGTTACCGGGACTTCCAGGCTTTTAACTTATCCAGCAAAAGCCCAACAGAAAAGGCAGCTGCCACAAATGGGATTTCAAGCCAGACAGAGGCCAGGAAGGCAACAGCTGAGAGCAGTGCATCTGAGAGGAAGGCAGGCCAATCAACAGCACTTGAAGCGCGAGGCACAGGTGTGACAGATGCAGGTGGGTGTTGCAGTACAGAGGTTCACCGCCTGCCAGAGAATTCTCTGGATCTCAAAAGAAGAGGACCAGAAGAAGAAAATGAAACCAAAGCAGAAAGCAAAAAGAAAATGGGGTTTGAAGGAGCTGGTTTCCTGGGAAGGAAGAAAGTGCCTCTCCTGGCCTCTGCACCAGTCCTTGCTGAAGGTGGGCCTGAAGTACCTGGTGCAGCTTCTCCATCACCTACAAAGACAGCTGCTTCACCACGACACCGGAAGAATGACTCATCCTGCCAAGACTACGGCTTGTGAAAACGGGTCTGGTGGCAAAAACAAGGTGCAGGTGCCCTCTGGCTGGTAGCAGGCATAATGTTATGTGTTGTAGGTTGTTTCTTGAATGGGATTTTGTTCTGATACCAGAATAAAATTTGTAAGGTTATGAAAAAGTACCTAGCTGCTAAGCTTTGAAGGGTTGTCCACATCCATGTGTGGCTCTATGTAATGCTCCAAAATGTAGTACGGTACTTGGTCCAAAATATTGTTGTGCGTTCTTGCGTAAATGTGGTCAGGCATGTGATATGTTGTGATTATTTTTGTTTTGGGGAAAGGGACGGTGCTAAAGGAAAACTTGGTTGCTGAGCAGAGGATACCCTTCAGATGCAGCCACATGTTACTCTACAGAGCTGCTGCTGTCTGGAGTGGTGGATTTTGCCTAATTCACAGAGCTGCCTCTGCAGTTTTGTTTTATGAATGGGCTCCTTGCTCTGTATGCTGCTGTCTGATATCTGAAATGTTTTGTGCAGGTTAAGGAGGAAGCTATTCAAAATAGCATATTATTTTGCCTCTTAGTCCAAATAAATTGCCAGAGGAGTGTTGCTTGTACTTTCTGAAAATGTGTGGTATCAGATGATGGATTTTGCTGATTGTGACTGAGAGAATGCATAAAAATATGCTTGGCAGAATACACAGAACTGGCAGTCTCTTGAGGGCCTCCTTGTCACTTTCTCTGGAAAAAGGACAGAGATGAATATAGGAGTAGGTTTACTGTCATGGTGTAATAATTCTCAATTACAAGTGCCTTGACATGGTATTTCATACCTGTGTCACACTGGCTGCTTGCTGTTTGCACCTAGTTTACTGTGGATGGTGAACAGGTTTTATTGCCTGTGGATTCGTAATACATAAGCAGAAGGGAAGGATGTGACAGCAAGTGAAAAAGCATGCTTGGAGTTCAGCATTTATTAATGACCTCTTTTGCTGGGCTTTTTGAGTCGAGAGGGTGGGGAAGAGGGAGTGAGAGAACACAAAGGCTAGAACAACTTCATAAGAATTCCTTCAGTGCTGTTTATTCACCTGTGCATGAACACAATTTTGTGGTGGAGCTCTGTCAGGCCAGGAGACAACATGGAGATCCTGCCGCGCAGGCCCCTTTTAGCCACATTCTGGTTTTTGGACATGTAAAAGACTTTTCTTTACCAAACATGCTGCCCCCCTCCCTCCCTCCCTCCTGTGCCCCTACAACCCTCCTCAGTTGGGAAAGCTGGATGAGTGACAAAGATGAGAGTCTCTACCTTCACAGTCTTTTACTACAGTATGACTTAGGGATCTTCAGACTGTTCTCTTACCTTTCTGAGGTGTCAGTGCTAGCACACAGTTTTTACTATACAGTGAAAGAGATGTTGAAAAAAAGGCCAACTTACCCTCCCACATCCCCTCCCAAAAAAAAGTTTTATCTTTTAACTCCAAGGCATGGGGTGGGGAAACGGCAGACCTATCCCTGCCTGCAAAGGCCATGCAGGCTGCTTTTGGCAAGTTACCCACTTCCATTTTCTAGAAAAGGTGGTTTTGTTCTTCAGAGGTGGGTGTCAGTGAATGTGGTGTGCTCTTTGGTGACGGTGCTGAAGCCTTTGATGACATTGACAAGATCCTCTTCATCTACATACTGTAAGGAAGGGAAAAAAGAAGCATGTCAACCACAGCTGTACCAGACTAAAGGGGTATTTCTCTTTCCTCCTATCCACTAAAAATAGTTCTTAAGTAGATAAATAAGTGCATTTCTAATGTCTTCCCTTTCCTCCCAGGATAAGATAAGAATCTAAAGCATTCAAGCACCTGAATCCAAGCCAGTTAGATTTTCACAGTAAAAAAAATACCATCAATTACTTCAATTGCTCTATATATCTGACAAATGGTCAATAATATAGTGTTTGTTACAGTGTACTGAGAACTTGGAGCTATGAAAAGAATACATGTTTACACTTTTGTTTTCTTAACAACCACATCACACACGTGGTTTAGGTAAGATTTTGTTCTTCAAGCTTCCAAGGGAGTGTCTGAGCTTCCACCTGCACTCCTACATTAGGCCAGAGACAGTTGAAAGCAGGAGAGAAATAAATTGTTTCTATAGCATAAAGAGGGCACGAGCAGTGTTACTGCAGATTTGTGTCCTGGGCCTCTACAGCCATTCACTATATTGATTTGCAAGCTGGACAAGGGGGTGAACCAAACTTTGAAACCACCATTCCTAAGCTACTGAGTGTAATAAAGAGAAGAACTGAGTCAAAAGCATTGCAGGATGTTTGTTTGCAAGAGAGTAGCTGAGCAACACGGGAGCAAAGACTCTGGTTCAGGGCAATGTAAATCAATGTACAGAGGATGGACAGAAGAGCAGATAAAAAACTGAGCTCATGCTGTCAGGGTTGTCTGCTACCAAAAGGAAATGAAAGTTTTTGTTTTCCTGCTTCTGCCACTCCTGAAGCTCATTGGAGTATTTTAAAAATCATTCGAGCATGCGTATGGCAGGGTTTGCTGCCTAAGTCATGGTATCAGCCCAAGATACATGGGTAGAGCAAGAGCTTCCTCTCAGCAGCAGGAAGCTGTTCTTTTGGCTAATGAGATCATAGAGAGGTACACCCTGGGTGAGTTGTTAGTCCCCAAGGAATTAAATCACAAGGATGTGATAGCTCTGAGAAAATGGCAAGGCTGACTCATGATACCTCTGAATTGGGAAGTCCATGAGCTGCAGAGTGCAGGCTGAAGGTTAACCTGTACCTATAGGGGTTTTGCCTAGAGTTATTACAGCCTTCTTAATTAAGCCTTATCAACTTCCTTGGTCCTGCTGTTGGCGTCTAAGTGGGTTTGGCAGTGCTGGAACCAACACCCCTGTACTTTGATAAGCCTGTATGTTTCAGCCCTTCCAGCTGTTTTTGTATACTGAAGGTGAAAGTCTGAGGAAGCTCCTTAGATTTATGGCCAGACTATCCTCCAGTTAATTTGCATTTTGGACAAGATCCACTCACTAACTTGCACACTCCATCTAATTTTGTTACTACTACACAGACCCTTCACCCCCATTCTGAGTCCTTTTTAGGAACCTTAATTTTGTGTCTCACTGACCTCTGAACCCTTTCTCACACATTTGGTATGGGAAGGGTGGAAGTTAAAAAGCCCATTTCCTCGTGACAAAGGAAGGGAAGCCATCACTGTCCTTGGCTTGAAAATCATGTCTTGTATTTGTATGTTCAGATCCCTGTTGATGACACTGTCTAGTCCTGTCCTATATTAAAAGAGAAATACTTTTCCTGCCCCCCAGCATCATTCCAGTCCCATGTGGGCAGAGTTTGAATTAATTTGTCACACACCAGGAGATCTGAGCATTCACATAATCTCTGCATTGTGACTGAGCAGAGGACAGAGAGCAGGTCTCATCAGCAGTTGAGTCCCTGTTAACAGAACAGGAGTCACTAGAATACAAGCTCCTGCCTCTGGCATTAAGTGTGTGAAGGATGCCAAGACAATCCCACCTCAGACATTTGCTGAAATGCATGGAAAAAAAAGCCCACCAAATAGAAGGGAATTCTTCAAGGTGCATTTCCTCGGCCGACCATGGAGTTAATAGTTCAATGGAAACCATAAAGAGATGCACATGGATCCCTTGCATCCTCTAAGAGCAGTGTGTGAGCACCTGCAACTCTAGAAGAGAGCAGTAGACTTGAAGAATTTTGAGGATCTAACCTCTGCCCATGTCCTTCTAGGCCTTTTGGCTGTATCTCCAGGAACTTTCGATACTTAGGCCTTTATATGATTCCAACAGAACAGACAAATCTCTAGCAGGTGACGCACAGCAGCGTCCCAGAGAAGCAGGAGCCCTTACCAAGCCACGGCCAGTAGTGCGATGGTTGCGAAGGATGGCATCCCAAGGTGATTCTTCAAAAGTCTTCTTGTCGTAGAGGTCGAGCAGCTGGCTGACACTGCGATGGAGCGAGGTGGGGGAATACGTGCGACTCAGCTGGCCCTGACTGGGCCTCCTTCCCCCAGGCGTGATACGGACACTGCGGTTGCTTGTGGGAGAACCAGCCCCTGGAATTTTCGTATCTGCTAGTCCCTGTGAGGAAGACACAAAGTAATAAATAAATAAAGGGCATGGTTTTGAATACTTTATCTGAACAAAAACAAAGCAGGAATGGAGGAGAACAGAGAAAACCATGCCTCAAAAATCATGCACAATTATAAACAGAAAAAACCCCAGACCATTCCCCACTATAGAACAATCATATCATTCAAAACAAACAAAAAAACTACCAATGCTAAACCAGGATTTTCCCCAACTTTTTTCTTCTTCCTCCTATTTTTTTTTTTTTTTTTTTGAAGGACCAACAAACAGAAGTCCAAAGATTTTTGATTACCAGGATAGCCCAGAGTTGCACAGCAAGGGGATGTTTGCAGACCTTTTCATGATCGGGGAAAAATCATGCACCCACCAGGAGAAACATGCAGTGTCAGATGCCTTTGTGCATGCTTGGGTCATCTGACACATCACACGTCTGGCCACTCTGCAAGCTGAGGACTCTACCTCAAAGTGCATCGTGTATCTTTTGAGAGTGACACTGCTTGATGAATCGGACGTGTCAGCAATGGTCTCAAACTGAGTTTAAAGAGAGGGAGGAAAAGCATTAGGGCAGGGCAAGGTGCAGTGTAGGTGTACCTGACAGAGGGTGTGAATTAGCTGCAGCTCTGTGAGGGAGAGCAGTGTAGCAGAATGTGGGGCAGTAGGGGAACTGGCAAAGACCAGGCACTATATAAGTGGTCAAGTACCGTGTGGGCAGCCAGCATTGCTTGCCACGACCTCACTAACAGTTGTAAAACAAGCCGTTTTGCCACTCCATAGTAGCTCTGTCCTAACTTCTCAGATCAGTCCTTCAACTGCTGTGCTAAAGAACCTTCCTTTCTAATAAGTTCATGAGCTTCTGGAAAAAGAAAAAACAAAACAAAGAAAAGAAAGGGCAGGAACATGAAAGGGAATTGTGCAGGCATGCCAACAGCAAAGACATTTCAAAGTCAAGAGGAATAACACAAGATGACAGACTGTAGAGGAAAAGGAATCAAAACCATGAGACCAAAAAAATAAGTTTCTTATGCTCATAGCCTTTGCCAGGAGAAGGGGCACACTGGAAATCCCATTGTTTCCAAGAGCTTCTTGGTTGAGGCACAGATGCAGTGTCTTGGCACCGAGACAAGAAGGAACAGAATGCATGAAGGATGCAGGAGTCACTGCTGCTTGATGGCGCTCACAGGAAAAAGAAGCTGAGAAGTGAGAAGAAGAATCATCTCATGGCCTGTGCCTGGGAAGAAGCATGGAAATGGAAGGCATGGCTGCTCCCATTCTCAATCCCATAACAATTGCCATTTTGCTTTTGTTTTGCTTTTTCAAGGGGTAGAATAGCACTACTACTCTGCTACACGATGGAACATGTTTTTTATGTGGCTTTTTTCAGAATTACAGCTTTTCATGAAAAAAATGATACAAAATCTTCCTCTATGTCACTCCCCAGTAGTTCCCCTCCCACCTCTCTGATGGTCCCACTGTAGGTCTCTGTGCACAAATGCACACATGCATTTTGTGAAATTCCCTAGCTTTTTCCCTAATTACTCTCTCTACTCCAAACCTTCCTGGTATGCAGCTTGTCCTAGAGCAGTCCAGCTGGGTGGTAGATGGATACTGGCAAGAAATAATGCCTCTCCCTAAGTCTTGTTCTTTGCAGGCGTATCTCCTGGATACCTGACAAAGACTGTCAGATTGATCCTGGTTAGCCATTCACCTACCTTCTCACAGCATGCCAAAGACTTCTCAGCTCTATTGCAGATGTCAACTAACATGAGGTGACAGCAGTGGCTTTGCATTTTCTGTGACTCCAGATCCAAAGTTTGTCTTAGGCATCAGAAGCATTTCAGGGCCTGCAGACCAGGTGTCCCAGGGCTCTGTTTGGACTAAGCACCTGTAACCTTGCTCTCTGTGCCCATGTAGATATGGCCCATATGGGACCAGGCAGTCCTTTCCCTACACTGAACAGTCTCCATTTGGTAACCAAGTGTGCAAAAAAATGTTGGAAGGAGGAAGAAAAAGTCCATGTGTGTGTTGACGGGGCAGATAGAAGTATAACATCATGGATACACAACATTGCATTTTTCCAAACATACCGGATGGGTTTCACCTGATGAATACACACTCATTGGTGATGTTCTTTTTTGGAGTGGAACTAAAGGAGGCCTGTCTCGTGCGTAGGGTTGCTTGTGGACCTTCCTCTGAAGAATTAAGGAGAGAAGAATAGCCAAGAGGATCAATCCTAGAACTACCATCAGCACTGCAAACCACAACTCGTTGTAGAATTTTGCATGTTTGGACTCTGCTTTGTCCTTCTCTCCAGGTGTTGTCAAGATCAGACCTGTAAAAAAGAGAGATTAGGGGAGAAAGGGACAGTTATTTCAAGAAGCATTTAACAATATGCTATCCCTTTCCTCGCTAATAAATTAGGCAGAAATTTAAGTAATTTTGTCGTCATGTGCTTATTTGCACTTATGTTCAAGGTGGCATAATGGTTCAATATGCTAGCGGGCTGTAATAAAAAACTTACTACCCTCAAGAGACCCTGCTTAAAGCTCTGGCATTGCTGCTTAGGCTGGAAATCACCACTGCATCAGCAGCTCTTCCAAAAGGAGGTGGTGGTGGTGGAATGTGAGGAAAAATGGGTTCTCCAAGTAACCTTGAAGAGTGGAAATTACTACGGTAATTTCAGAGCGGTACAGACAGAGGACATTCTCTGCAGAACAACTGTGCAGTTACAGGCCTGTGCAGTTAACAAAAGAGAGGGAGGAAGGCTTTAATACATTAATACAAAAGCAAGCAACATGAAACATTTTACTACTCCTATCCCCCACCTGCTCGAAAACAAAACAGTCACTTGGTTGGCTTTACTCATTCACAACCCAAGTGTAAGGAATTTCAGTGACAGGATTTCTGGTTATTTGCAATCCTACATGTATAACCAAACTCTTGGCCAAGGAATTTCCAACACCTTTGCTTGCAAGCCTTCTCTGCAAGTTCCCTACAGTGCCATTCAAGTTTTCAATAAACTCTGGGTAAAAGCAACAACCAAAAGAACAAAGGGGCAGAGGATGGAAGGTGGTGGACATAGAGCAACTGAAAACATTTTATAATGCCTTTAAGGCAGCCTTGCCTGAAATTCTGCAGGATAATGGAGTGAAAGCATGAAAAGGGATATAAGGGAAATGTAGAGTAAAGAGTAATTGCAAATATAAGGCAGATCTATTTTAAAAAGCTGGACAAGATACTACATGAAAAAGAACTTAGTTAAACCAGTTAATTAATTCAGCTAGAAACGGTTTGAACTTGGCTTTGGTTAACAGAAAACTAAGGACTTAAAAAACCTGGAACGTTTTACTGTTAGACATCTACTACTCAATGGACAAGAGGATGTCACCACACCAAACTCTCTCGCTTCCACAAAACAGGCCAAAGCCTCGTGGACAGAAGGGAAGTGGCAGGTGTTATAAACTGGGTCCTGACAATGTCTAGTTTGACATTCTCATAAACTGGCTAGGGGAACACATCCCAGGTGAATCTGCTCGTTGGTCAAAGGAAAGGAGCAGGCATATGTCCCTTACTGGGTTGGGTGGGATACTGGAAGGAGAGAGGATGTGTATTTTCACTGTCAAACTGAGGAGGAACTTTGGAGGACAGGACTGAAATTCAGGATGATCCAAATTTGGAAATTAAATCTGGAAGAGAGCAGATTCTATTTAGCAGGAAAAAGCACAACATTTTGGAGCAATATACTTAGGTAAAAATAAAAGAAAAAATATTACATATCTGAGGAGAGGATCTGAAACTAATTTTGAGAATTGTCCCACCCCTGTAAGCATTCAAGGCCAGGCAGGATGGGGCTTTGAGCAACCTGGTCTAATGGAAGTTGTCCTCCATGGCATGGAAGTAGATGATCTTTGAAGTCCCTTCCAACCCAATCATTTTATGATTCTATGATGGTTGGACTCAATGATCTTAAAGGTCCTTTCCAACCTAAAGTACTCAGGATTCTGTGGTGTAAAGGAACAGAAATCCATACATGGCAAAAAAAGCACATTATACACATACCTCATACACAAGGCCCTAAGAAAGCCCCTGATACTGCAGTGAGATGCTATCCTGCCTGGCATGCACTACATGTCAAATTTCGAGCACAAACACATCAAATGAACAGGTGCTAGGTAATTTCTTCACTTACCAACTCCCTCTCCAGCATTGTACTTGATGACCGGTGTCACAGCACTCCCTTCATCGGTCATGCAGGTCACTTGAAACAAAAAGGCTGAGCAAGAAAAATTAGAAAATACTGTCAGCAGCAGAAATAAAAATTCTGTAGAGGTTGCCTTTTCACCATGATTCACCAGTAAACAGCCAGCTCTAAAAAACCAAGGCAGGAATAGCACATAACCTATCATAACCCACCTGAGTACCAGACCAGAGCTTCACAATTCTTTACACATGAGTATTGAATTTCTAAACTATGAACTATGGCAGATCATAAGCAATCATCACTATGATGTTACTACAAAATAAGTTCTTCTTTCACTACTCAATTCTCCCTCTTCCAATGTAACTGGCAACTTTCAATTTTTTCATCACTTTGCCTTAAATTCCTCGTACTTCATTCATAGCTAAAACAAACATCTTAAGAACATTTGAATTAAAAAAAAAAAAAAAGGGTATTAGCACCATTGTAGTAATCAGGAAGATAAAAAATGTATTACAAAATTCTTTGACATACAAAATCCCAATGTCATAAAAACAGAAAACTTTTTTCTTGCTGATTATTCTTTTCCTTTTTTCCCCTGTTGATAGTTTCCTTGTATTTTAAAGACTGCAAATTGTTCCAAGAGCTACTGACTTAATTTGATTCAAATGAAAATTCAAGCTTCAGTCTTTCCTGAAACTGAAGATTTCTGTACATTTCCCAGACCATAGCCCTGAAGGACGGAATTGCAACAACAGCTCTAGGATTTGGGAAAGCTTGACCCTCACAGTGAATCAAAACAGTCTCACCCAGTCAGGCATGATGTTTAAGAGAAAGCTCAGCTCCATGGATGTTATTTCAAGGATTTGCTTAGATACATTTTGGTGTGCCTGTATGCTCCTTTGGTCTTAGCTTGGGATTGCAATGGAGATTTTTTTTTTAATTTTAGCACACACTAATATTAACTTAGCTCAACAGACTTTCCCCGAGAGGAAGCGGTAGGAAACCGACTTTTGTCCGATGTCCTTGGCAAGTAGAGCTCGGTGTCGAAGCCGCTGTAGATGCGCTGCCCGCTCTCCGTCAGCGCGTACTCCTTCAGACGCCCGTTCAGCATGAAGGTGCGGCTCCAGTCGATGTGGATGGTGGATAAATTGCTGACCACAGAGAACGGAGCTATGTACCGAGGTGCTGCAAAACAAGGAAAAAGAGCTCATTTCTAGCCAGTAGGCTGGAAGTGATTCAGTGACTGAGTTATACAATGAATAGAAAGAGATTCTGCATGATACAAGCTCTCTGCCACATGCACTCCCTCTCTCGCATATCCATGTGTATGATTAGGGAAGATACAAGGAGAATAGAAAAAGCTGCTCTAGCATGCCAGCCTCTGCACTGAGAAAGCAGAAATATATCCTGAAAACAAATATTGAACTCCCTCCCTTTGCCTTTGTGAATGTGGTACAGACACTAAAACTGTGTAAATTAAGGTAGAAGACAGGGAGACACAGGAGGTTGTGCAAGCCTGACTGCAGCAGGCTGGGCTGTGGGAACTGCTATGAAGAGGGTTCTTTTGCAAGCCCCAAGAAATTGCCAAGATCATCTATAACACATGCGCATACATGAAAACATGGGGTTTCAGAAAAGCAAGAACAGATGGCAGGCAGAGAGAAAAGAAACCCAGAACTCACTTCAGGGAAGAAGAGTTCATCAGCTTGCTGACAAAAAACTTCATTTAAGTTTGAGGTCCTTTCTTGTGGTGTTGCCATTAAGCCATCTGCCCCGTATTTGCTGGTTTGTTCATAAGAAAGCTGCTTGTCCAGCTGCACTTTGCTGCTAATTGCCCACTGTCACTAAAGCAAGCCTTGGAGGTAAGAGGAAGCAGTCAGAGGGACTCAAGGAAGGAGACAGCCAGAGGGACTCTGGAAACCTGGTGTGAAGAGGTCAGCAAGGCAAGAAAAGCAAGACTGACAGAAGAGGACTTTGGACCTAGTGGGTGGGGGTTTAAAAATTGCTTTCAAATCCTTTTGTTCTATGTGTCTCACCAGCTCCTTATGAATTTTCTCCATTTAGAAGTTCATAATCGTGCTCCAGCCTTTTAACTTGCAATTTAATAAAACACAGCTTTGGAGATAAGGGATCTTTCTTTTATTTGCTTGTTTTTTTGTTTGGTTGGTTGTTTTATTGTGGGGGGGTTTTTTGGTGGGTTTTTTTTGGGTTTTTTTGTTTGTTTGTTTGTTTTGGTTTTTTTTGTTCTTTGCTTTGGTTTTGGTGTGGTCCTTTTTTCAGTGGTGACATTAAAGAAAATCTGGGCCTGTTCCACCTGAAATTTTCAGCTAAGGATGTATCAGATTACAGGTTTTTAGTAATTACTTGGCAGAACTACCAAATTATGCAAAAGAGATTTTTAGGAAGGTGATTCTGAAATCCTGACATGAGATAAAAAGTGAACATCATCTTTGCCCTGACCTGACAGAGTGAGATGAAATGCCCATCTCATCTGTTATGGAATGACTCTGGCTACAGCACTATAGATCTTTTTAATAAAAGCTGATGTTAGACTACTACAAATTCAGTTTTGATGGCAAAATCTATTCTGCCTGTAGGCACAGGTCCTGCATGTTTAATTTCCATGCATACCCCCACATGGCCTAAAGCACTGCCTGCGGTGGTTGGACAGCAACAAATTCTTACTTCAGTGCTTACAAGCATCCGGTCATTCAGATGACATCCAAGGAAAACTTTTATGACACCTAGCAGAAGTGTGGCATGAATTAGGACAGTAAGAGTGTTCCTGAAAACAATCACCATGTCTCTTTCAAGATCTCCACTTTTCCAAGGGATTATTTATGACAGTATATTTATTACTACACATCACCCTTCTGGTAATACTTGAACATTTTATGTTCTACAGCTTTGCTGCCCATTTTCAGTAAAATAAAAGGTTTCCAGGCTCCCAAGATAGAGGATGTGACATCAGATGATGAGCAAAGAAATATTTTTGAAGGAATGAGCAGTTAAGCCCCAGAGCAGAATTTCAATGAACGTGCAGCAGAGAGACAGTCATCAGGGACATGGAAGAAGAGGTTTCTGGGGACCTCCTCCTTCCCAAAGGTGGGGAAGTCATTTGGCTCTGTGCAGCCCCAGACCTCAGAAGCAGGCATCACTGGTTTATGAACCACTTCTCATACTCACGCTCCTTTTCTGTAGTGAATCCGATCCATTCAGAAGCGCTGCTGCCAACAGAGTTGTAGGACACAACTCGCAGGTTGTAAGTTGTGTAAGGTTCTAGGTTGGACACGTTGGCACTCTGTCCTTTCCCTGTGTACTTCACCTCAGTCGGGCCCGGACTGCAAGCCTTCACTGCTGGCTGTAGGTTCAGAGGACACGCCATGTACACGTGGAGCTCATAGCTGAGAACAAAGTTGAGATTTTTATGAATGAAGGGCCTTTAATAACATAAAAACCAATTCTACATTTCATCCTAATTGCTGTCTGGCTACCAGAGAAGAATAGACCTGATACCAGTTTTTCTCTTGGAGATTATGGTCCTAACTGTCAGATAACTGAGCAGTTGTGGTGGTCCATAAGTCACTCACAATGAAAGTGTTGACGCCTGTTACCTTGCTGCTCACTTGTGCAAGTCAGGATTTTTGCCTAAGTAACTCCAGATTGCAGCTATCTCTTCACTGCCAGTTGAACTCAGAACTATTTGACTATGCAACCATAGCTGAAAACAAATCACCTCCACTCACAAGAGCTCATCCTTTCCACCTTCATCCTCCACAATATCCTGCTCAGGAGAAACGCAATCACATACAGTGTATGTAAACACTTCCCAGATGGTGTTCAGGCCACAGGGAATATCACCACCAACATGCCAAGGAAGGAAGATGGATGCCACAACTGTTCAGTGCTCTCAGCCATGCAATTCCAGCTGAAATTGTTCTGGCATCACCTCCAGCCAAGGTGTTCAGGTTCAGCTGGGTAGCAGCTCCTACCTGGTGACAATGCCATTGGGTGACTGAGGCGCATTCCACTGGAAAGAGGCGTTCCTGGAGGTCACAGTGCGGATCTGCGGCGGAGGCTGCTCTGAGGGTGGAGCTGGCTGCGTGGTGAATTCAGCCATGGGTCCTTTGCTGCAACAGTTGAAACAGGTGCAGGCCTCCACGCCAATGGAGTATGTGGTGAAAGGTTTTAGCCCATGTATTGTCTGTTGGGTGGCAGTCCCTTCTGACAGCTGTAAAAATTAAGAGGGAACTTGTCACAGCTTCAAGCACCACAAGTACTAAATACTAAATAAGAGTTATGGAGGTGAATTAACCCCAGAAGAAGATGGACAGAAGATTCTGCATGTCCTTTAAGTCTGACACTAATGCAGCTGTTGTGTAATGGGAACTCGGCATTTTTCTCCCACTATGAAGTTAAAGGACACTCTTCAAAGGAAAAGACCATGCCATCAATGGCCTCAAGACATCTTTAGTTGAGCTGTGATCACTGTATGTCAACTGGAAATGTCATTCTCAGCAACAAAGAAGCTGAAAACCATTAAAGAAAGACTCTGGGAAAAGTGGTACTGAAGCAGAAAATAAATTAATGTGGAAAATAGCTCCATGATAAATGCGCTAGCAAATAATCATGCATATCTCACAGGCTTCCTCAATGTGGAGGCAGGAAACAGTGCTGGGCAGCTTGACACCAGTGTGTCTGGTGGGTCAGGTCACTCCCAGACAGGAGAATGTGCTCTCTGGTAGGTACATCTAAGTCAAGGGCCAACATGATCCTGCTCTGCATTCAAACAGACATTGTGCTGGGTGAGCCTGTTAGGAAACTTTGCAAAGCTCAGCAAGGGAGACCTGGCATTTCTGGCAAAGGAATCAGTGCTCTGTTCCGAAACTGCTCACAGGAACTGCCATTTCACCTTCTCACCGTAGTCGTTTGTTGGTATAGCTTATTTTAAGCCAAAGAAACAAAAATGTGTAGGAAACACCAACAAGAGGCAACATCTGCTCTCATTTGGCAGCATGTGATTTAGCAGAGTTCAGCAAAAAATAGGAAGGACAGAGTCAAGCAAGCAAAGGGAAGCACTTGGTACTTCTTGATGCCAGAGCCAAGCCAGCAGCATGGCAGGTGTGAGGGAATGGAAATGGAAGGCCATGCACGCACCACTGGGACGAACTGGCTGAATCAGACACAGCCACAGCCAAGTGCACTGGAAGGAATAAATGGGTAATGTGGAATCAGACAGCTTAAGCTCATGGACAGGACAGTGAATTGCAAAGCAGCTAACAGTGGGAGGCCAGGAGAGGAAGGCAGTCTGTGACCAACAGTAGCAGCTTGTAAGAACAAAATTGTTAAAGCTAGAAAATACAAGTGGAAATGGAAGTACAGAAAAAGTGCTGACAATACTCACCACCACATCAGTCCCTGTGGTATCATTAGAAAACAGCCTGTAGATACTGACCACCCCGTTAGGCTTAAGAGGGGGGCTGATGCTCACCACAGCCACAGTGGATGCCACTGTGTTGAAGAGGGGAGCTCCCAGGCCCTCGGGAGGGGCAGGGCCTGTTCGGCAGCGGGACCAGCTGCTTGGTGTCCGGCCCACAGAGTTTACTGACCACACCTTCGACAGGAAAACAAAGAAACTGTCACCAAAAGACTCAAGCCTACAAAACACCTGCTTTTAGCCAGAGGGGCTACTACAGCTCTACTGACACGGGGTAAAACATGGTGCAATGGCACCCATGGGAAATGTCCCTTGATGGCCACCCAGCACCTGTGTTGACCCAGTGATTTTTTAACAGAAGAGTGGAATATTTCCCACTGCCACACTTAGGGAAAAGAAGCAAAAGTCATGCCTCAGGCAGTGTGTGCTCCCGTGTCTTCTTCACACCTCATCCCCACACTCCAAATTCCTACCACTGTCTGTGTCATACCATGCCAGGAGGACTCCTGGAGGAGCTGTGATCAACAAGGACAATGTTTTCAAAGACATACTGATATCTAGTCCTGGCAATTTCTCCCTTCTGCACAATTTCTTCATGTATGCAGGCAGCCCCGATGAATTCAGCCTAGCCTTGGGTGGCACTTAAAAGTTGTGTTCACCTTGACTGAATCACACAAGCCAAACTCTAGTTATTCTTTAGAACCAGTGAGTTTTACAGGAACATCCTTCTCTTAAAAATATTAATGTATCAGTTATTTGGCAACATTTTCAGTAACTCATAATATAAATAAAGCCCACTGAAGTGTATAGTTAATTCAGCATCTCTCATTTATTTTCACAACAACATTTGCTTTATTGCATGAGCACAAAGGCAATGACTTCAGTTCCAAGATTTCAAAAATTAGCAGCTTGAATTAGGCCTGATTAAAACCCACATGTCTCTATGAACTATGCCTACTGATTTTGTCAGCTACCCAAAACCAGAGTGATCTGCAGACTACATAAAACTCAGCACTTATTAAACACACTCTCCAACAAATCTGCATGAAAATTAAATTTTGCTTTCATCAAGGACTGAATAAACATATGGAAGGATGTATAATCTTATTTATCAAAAAGCATTTGTATAATTAAACACGAATATCATAAAAGGTTGCCTTAGGTCATCATTTGCATGAGTAAGTAATTTGTAGAATGTCAGGTACAATAGACAGAATAGATGGATGTGTGAGCATATAGGGTTAAATTAGACTCAATATTAGCCAACCACATAGTGATCAATCAGAATGATAGATCTAAATGGCAATACAAGAGGACTGTCTGAGCGATTTTTAGTGTAAGTATTCCTTAGTAAGCTTTCATGTCGAGCAGTTCTAACTACACTAAAACACATTCTTATGCGATCTACTTTGGGCACTGGTCCTGGGGAAGGGAATGTTGGGACTATGTCTTGAAAAAAGCCAGGAGGTTTAGAAGTACCAGGTCTTCAAAACTGACCCTGAGTCTTTCCAGCTTGCGATATTAATTTCCAAGAACACAGGATACTGCACAAGGAGCCATGGGACGGAAAACAGATAAAAACAACTACAGTGGCTTTGAAGGCTGTGGTTCTGCCTATTACAAACCCAAAGATCTTTCCTGATTCCATCAGTAACATACAGAACTATACTAAGTACAGATGATGCCCTGCAATAAAAAGCTCAGCCAAAGCACTTTCATTTCAGTGGAATCAGTAATACATCTTTGTTGTGAACTATTAATAAAGTCAAACTCTGTTCACTTTACTGCAGTAGGTCAAACCCTGTATCTCAGTTCAGTTCCAGCTGCTACAAAGATTTACCCACAGTCATTCATTTCAAGGGGCATATTTCTTTGTGGAAAGAATAAACCACATATGGAAAAAGCAGCTCTGAGTGTGGCACTGGCACCAGCTCAGCACTTACCTGGGCTCAAATGCTCCAGTTATATCCAGGCTCTGGCCTTAATGAGAAGGGAGTGTAACAGTGACGGACCAGACCTGCTGAGCAAGCTGCCCACAACTAAAGTGAAGGTGATGAGTTAGGAGCAGAGCCTTCCTGTGTAGCACAGGAATTCAGCTTCAGAATGGGATTCCCAAGGAATTTTGGAGGAGAGAGGGATGCAACTCACTTGGCAAACAAACGCTTCACCAAGGGTTGGATGGAGAGAACTCCCTTCATCAATCCCTCACCTATCATAGGTGCATACACCTTGTCTTTTAGGAAGAAGTCTTAAGTCACAGAATCACAGAATAAGCTGAGCTGGAAGGGACCCGCAAGGATCATCGAGTCCAACTCCCGGCCCCGCACAGGACCATTCCCAAGAGTCACACCATGTACCCAATAGTGTTGTCCAAATGCTTCTTGAACTCTGTCAGGCTTGGTGCTGTGACCTCTTCCCCAGGCAGCCCACTCCTGTCACTAGGAAAGGGCCAGGAGCCAGAAAAGGCCACTGTCACAGAAGATCCCCATCCCAAGCAGCACGTGGTCCTCTCGTGCCACAGAACTGAGAGATTTATAGCAGAGGTGAGTCCTTCTGACCCTGGGACATTCTGTTCCCCATTATCTCATTTGCTCTTGTATTTTGCGCAGGACTAATGTGCATTTCGGAGGAAGTAAAAGAGCAAAACAGAGGGCTTGGAATTCCTGAATGTTTCTACTGTCACAGCAGCCCAGTCACCCCTGGGAAAAACAGAGAGAAAGAAGGAAAAAGAATGAAAGAAAGAATGACAGTGGGGAGGCCATCATTTGTCCCAGTGCCAATTTCCGCTTCCACAGCTGCATCCAGAACTTCATCACTGGGTGCCAGCAGTTTTGAATTGCTTAAATAGAAATGAAGACATATCCTGTCCTGAAAACTGTGGACAAAATAATGGGAACATGATGTGCATATGAGTGTGTGGTTGCTTTGAGCCTGGGAATGGGCTGAAACCAGAAGAAAAGCAACAGCAATGTTTTTGGAGAAGCACTGCCGCCTTCCCTCTCCTCTGTTGCAGTGCCCTGTATCAGATACCACAGTTGTGGGTTGGGAGCCCGACTGATGAAGGGACGTCCTGCTTGTGTGAGCAGGGAGGTGACAATGACATGCATATACTCCTTAACTGGCTCCTGATGCACTTCCATCTCCTTCCTTCGGTGAGAACAATGTAGCAAGGCCTCTTGTACTTGAGCAACCTTCAAAGCATCTTCCTGAGCTGATGGTGTTGTCCTCACACACTGCAGTTTATTGTCACCTCATCACCAGGTCTGAGGTCATTAGTGTGGCCTGGGGTTCTAATAATAATCTTGTAAAAACAATTCCAATCCAGTGCAGCCTGGAGGAGACTGAGGGGACACCTCACCATGGCCTGCAGCTTCCTCATAAGGGGCAGTGAAGGGACAGGCACCAATCTCTGCTCTCTGGTGACCAGTGACAGGACCAGAGGGAACAAAGCGGTGTCAGGGGAGCTTTAGGTTGGATACCAGGAAAAGGTTCTTCACTCAGAGGGTGGTTGGGCACTGGAACAGGCTCCCCAAGAAAATGGTCACAGCACCAAGCCTGGCAGAGCTCAAGGAGGATTTGGACAACGCTCAGGTGCATGGTGTGACTCTTGGGGTGTCCTGTGCAGGTCCAGGAGTTGGACTTCGATGATCCTTGTGATTCCCTTCCAACTCAGGAGATTCTGTGGTTCTGTGACTCTACGCTCATCCCCTTCCATACTACAGCTAAGTGGTTAAAGGACTCCTTCAGGAGTCAGGTAACTGAGGTTCAATCACATGCTCCAACAGAGGCAGTTGGGCCTGCTGCCCTCTGGAGTGGGAATGCCTGAGTGGATGACCCATCTCTGTTCTTGGGATGCTGCCAGTGATCCCTTTGAAGCTGTTTCATTTTCCATGAACACAGTTAAACCAAAGTTGACTGGGCAGAGGAGGAGCAAGCAGGAGCAGACATGATTCCCCAGCCCAGCACTTCCCTACAGAGGTTGAGGGGAAGTTGATGTCCACACCATGCTGCCACATGCCTGTCTCTCTGGAAAAAAAGGCTGAGGTCACGGCCACATTTGTGTGGGCCTGACAGACAGACATGCTCTGAGCCTGCCTTCTAGACAGACACCAGCTACTCAGCCCTGCCAAGACATGTGTCCAGCAGAAACCCCCTCGGTATCTGTGAGTCTGTAACGCCAGTTTCTGAGACAGCTGTGACAGCTAAACAGGACTTCTGAGGATCTAAATTCCAGATTTACACTGACCTTAGCTGGATTCCCTTAACTCCCTTTGTTTCTGCTCAACCATCTGTAAAAGGATGGATGGTTATACAAATATTTCCCTGTGAGAATTGCTGTCCAAGTAAATCCTGGTCAGTGTTTGGAAACCCGGGGCAGTAAATCCCCAGAACTGATGGAAATACTGGTGTTTAGCCACTTCTTTGCAGGAAAAAATGGGGCAGCATGGCAACAATATCCACAATGAGCAGTGTCTTTAAAATCAGAGCTCATGGCTTCTCAAAAAGTCACCACTAAAAAGTCATGGATAGAAGCTGTTGGCTGGCTAGCCTGGTTAAACTGAAATTTCATGATTTAGACTTTCGTAAAAAGCTGTTTGAGGTAAAAAAAAATCTTTATAAATTGTGATATAATCAACGCCGAAAATATTCAACCTCATTAATAGAGAAATAAAAAGAGCGTAATAGGCAGCAGTATTATCTTCTTAGAATTATGAAAGACAATACAGGAACACGGGGCAAACAAGAAGCAATCACATCTTAGGGATGTATTGAATGACAAAACATAGACAGCAGAAAGCCAAGAAAAGTTTCTTCTATCTTGACTTTCTGAATATTCTTCCTCGACAAGCATTAAGTCTGACATCATGGTGCATGGCTCAGCACCCTGCCAAAAGATGTGTTGTTGTTAATTGCTGCACTGTCCCAAAAAAACCAGGAGAGGGCTCTGAAATCAGCTATGAAGGGTTACTAATTAATGTTTTATCAATCTGCTGGCCCCTGGCTCAGACTGCACTTTGAAGTGGAGCCAGAGAGAGAAGAGAGGGGGGAAAACTCTCTGGAGACCGTATATTCAGAGGACTGAAGAATTCCAGTTACAGGTAACTAAGCTTGGTTTTTTCCATCATAAATTGAGCCTTCACAGATCTCTGCTCCTGGAAGAAACCTGTGATCAGTCACTCAAAATGATCACAGGACAACCTCAAGGTTCATTGGCACAGCAAGAAGGGGCAAAACCTATGAGGAATAGGATGAGAAGTTCTGAGAAGAGAGTCACCTTAACACGGTGAACCTGTTCAGGCTTAGTAGAGCTAACAACCTATAAGGGCAGAAACAAGGGGACCAAAATCACCTGGGGTACAGATACACAAAAATCACATTACTGTAGATGCTGACAGTGGAAGAAGCCTGTGAGATGACTTCCATGCCTGAACCACACATACTCATCTGCTGCAACACTCTTGAAACCCCAAATCTGTAGCAAGGAATCTTTGAACTCAAAGTCCTGCAAAGGGGACCCTCAAGCAGCCAACAGCCCATGGAGAATGTGAAACTCTCCCTTATTGGAGAGATCTCGCTGGGCAGAAGGGTGCTGGGGGCAGCTCGCCTCAATGAAGGCAGCAGTCCTGAGCTGCTCCTGACTTCCCAGCTCAGGAAGAGCTGGGATACTCTGCATAGCATGGAGGCCAGATGCTTCTCACCCCTCCTGTTTGCAAGAGAGCAAGCCAAAGAGCTGATTACCAACTAGCAGCGGCTTCTGGCTCCCTCCAAGAGGCACTGTGCCTTGTGCTGCTTCATGCTGTGCTTAGTCTGTGGTCCATCACAGGTGCTTCTCTGAGAGACAAGATCTCAGCTCTGAATGTGTCAGCAGCTGGCACCAAGTTCCTGCAGGCACTCAGAAAACAACCTTTTGCCTTAGAAAAAGCCTCATTTGTAAGTCACTACCTCTCCTGGGCTTTGAGCAGTGCTCAGAGCTGTAGGGCAGTTAATGTAGGGCTATAGGTTCTGGGGAACCACAAGGTCAGATCAAGCCAGCCCTTTTACACGTGCATGTAACTCTACTTCTGTGTGTAAGAATCAAGTACAACTTGGATTTCTGCTCTTATGGCAAGCAAAGACTTCACACACCTGTGGCTTCTGGTCTTTCCAAAAAGGACTAAATGCTGGCACTGCTTGGCACATGCCGGGAGAGACAAACTGTAGCAGAGTGGTTTGTACCGCTTCTCTCTTTCTGAAGCTGTTTCATGGAGACCTCAAAGACCCAGCACTACTTTGAAACTTTGCTTTGTATTTCTTGATTCAGATATGTTCCATTTCTAACCCTGCACTTACATAAATGCAGAGTTTTCACAGAATAATTCTTTTCCAAGATAGCAAGATATTTTAGGGTCATATAAGATCTGACATCAGTAAATTCAGAAACACAGCCCCCAGTTTTTGGTTACATTCAAACAGCAATATTCAAGAAAACTGAAGAGACTACAATCTTGGTTGAAATTAGAGAAAACCAAAGGACCTCCCTCTCACCATCAATTGCAGCATCCTTCACAAGTCTTTGTGAACTGACTGCTGTACTGGCTGGCTAATTTGGAGTTACTTATGTGATGCCAGCAGAGCTCAGAACACAGAGCATGTCTACCGAAATCTTGCATTCAGCATTGGGGTAATGTATTCACATCTGGGCACTTCAGTGTCAGGCAGGTATTAGAAAAGCAGGAAGTTTAAAAAGTAGGCACAGTTTATGGTAGACAGAGCAAAGGCAAGGGAAAGAAAGTAACACATCCATTCATGAGCAGGGGTAAGAGAAGGTAGTAATCAAATGTGTGCTTTCTGATTGCTCCTTCTCAGATCCAAACTTTTCCCTCTTCAACATTGTTAGTCTCCTTATGGAGGTCATAAACATATAATGGGATAGATTTCAGGTCCAGGCTTCCAGCACTGTGATAATTAGAGCCTCTTAACATTGCTATTCATCTCCACTGTTCAAATGCTAATAATAAAAGTACTAAACCCATTCTGGAGAAGGCAAAGACAATAGGCAAAAACTTTGGGACTTAAACAAAATTACTAAATTTTAAAGGAAGCTCATTCCATATGACATAGTATAATGTCCGTAATTAATGAGAGATGTAAAAAGGTTTAACTCTAAAAGATAGAAAATTAAATCATTTGTTTCCTATGGGTATATAATGAGATAGTTACCAAGTTCCCATGAGAGAGATAAGCAGATATTAAAAGGTCTTTCCAATACCTGTAATGGCTAAGGGCAACAGCTAATTCAATAGATTCGATCAAAATCACCACTTCTTTCTTTGCTTCTGATTTATTACTTTGGCTGTAGTTAGTCATCACTCATTTTAGTTTGCTTTTCAGCAGTCATAAATTATGCCTCATAAATAAAAAGATACAATCAAGGAAATCATATCAAGCCATCTAGAGCCCTGGAGTATACTTTCCCCTGGTACTCACACTAATGTCTTTTTAAAGGATAGCTTGCCATGGTTTTGAATATGTCAGAATCACAATTTACTGAGGTCTTGCAAGAGTGGTGCTCGAAGAGTCTCACTGGTAAATCTGGATGCCAACAAATACAGTCTAATATCTGTATGTAATTTAATGAAAAAAAAAATCAAGCTTTTGTAAAAAAAACAAGCTTTTGTTGCATCAACACACCTGAATTTAAGACTGTGTTGACAAGAGAAACATACTGCCTGAGGTGGGGCTTACTGAGTAAAATTACATGGTTTCAAATGGCCCTTTTCCCTATTGTGTGCCTTCTACTAGGGGAAAGGAAGTATCTCATTCTGCAAAAGGATATTTCAGGTAGGTATCATCATTGCATCAGTGAAACAACATAGTTATGTCTGCTTTACTTTTCAGAACCTGAGGTCAAGCTTGGTAGTCTAATGCAGATGTAGTATGAGAAAATCTCTTTAACTGGAAGCAGAAACCTTGTAAGAACAAACAATCTTACAAACAAAATAACAAGCAGGGAATGGAAGAAAGAACTCTTTCTTTTTTTAATGTCTCTGCTTTGCAGTGCATCTTTCTGTCAGAGAGATGGGAAGAAATGGGGAATTAAAACAATGAAGAGGAGCCAGATATGAGGGATACTACACATGGGTGACAATCCATCACTGGTCAGTTGGAAAACCAGTTTTACCCCATTTTAAACTGCAGAAGTCACTGACCTGTTTGTCAGTAACTAAGCAGCACAAACTGGAGCTCAGCCAACAATTTGACAGATAGGCTGGTAAACCAAGTGTCCTTCCTGGCATTGGAAAGTGACCAAGAGGGCTGACATATTCTACACCCCATGTAGTTGGTCCTTCCTTAATCTTCATGACTTTGCACCCATTTTTTTTCTCTTTACCTCTACAAAGTCAAAATATGATTTGTTTTCTCTTTGAGAGGACCCAATACATATTTACCCTGGTGTGTCTCAGGGTATTTCCTAGACCCTTCACTTGGCTGCAGCAACAGGAGGCTGAGAAGGACTCCACACACAGGAGGGATGCTGTGCCTCCAACAGTGGTCAGAGGCAGGCAGCTCCAGCACTGCAGACCCTATTTGGTGCATTGAACAGTCCTCTTGGAGAATAAACCTCTGCAGGGAGCCATAAACCTTTCTGAAAAGGGACAATTGTAATCTTCGGTCTTTTACATGTTCTGTGCCTGCCAAATAGAAATAAGGATGTGTCCTAAACCAGGAAGACATTAAGCCATTAATCTAAAGAAGCAGTTTTAAGAACACAATTAAGTGCAATCGTGGAGGAGTGATACTGCATTTGCATGGAAATCACACCATACTGTGACAGCTCTGCTTTGCTCTAAATGCCACAAAGTCTCTGCTCGGAAGGGCCTTTCCTTAGCTGAGAAAAGCAGGTTTGGCTCTATAGGCTGCTAGATGGTAGCACTGCACACGTCTTTCAGTGACTCCTGAGGAGGGCTTACACATTCTGCTTCAGAAATATTCAAGGAATCAAAGGATTGCACTTGCAAACTCATTAGGCATCATGAGTTGTAATGTTTGCTTAAGTCAGGGGGTGTTTCAGGAGATGATGCAATAGCACATATTTAATAGAGTTGGGGATATCAGGCAGAATTCCAACAAATACCTAGAAGTTGCTCTAGAAAATGCAAATATCTAAATGTGCAACTAGACCAACAGAGGGAATTTTGAAGATCTAAGTGTTTTGGAGTACGGAACAGTAGGCACTGTATGACATGTAAAAACCCACTGAAACCTAGTAGGTGCTGATATGCTCATGTAGATGCTGGCCCTTAAAGTATAAATAGGCTTCCTTGAAGAATAGTGATCAAGCATTTCAGGGCCATAGTCCCTTTTGTCATCACGAGCTTCTAAACTCACTTCATCATTTCTGGAAGTGCAAATTTTGCACCTAATTTTATAAAACCTAGTATTCAGCTGAAGTTTCCAGGAAAACAAACAAAAAACAACAAAACAAACCAACAAACCCAATGAAAAAAACTCTCAAAAAACCCCCATATTCAAAAGTCCTGGTTTCAGGTCCAAAGAAGCTATTAGAGCATTGAACTAAATCTCAGTATCTCCAAAAATGCCGGAGAGAGTCCCATCACAGCACTTTGATTTTATCTGCATTCTGCTGGAGGAAATTCAGATGCATTTAAAGTTTTATGTCCAGCAAACAAGCCTCAAATGCAGAGACAGGAGAATCAATATCCAGCTTAAGTGAAATATAAATCTGGGTTTCATCAGCATAATAGCAAAAGCCAAGCCCTACACTTATGAATAACTTGTCTCACAGGCAAGATATAAATTGTCAACAATGGAGAGGCTCAGAGTAGATCCCAGAGGACTGCTGCAAGTGACTTCAGCAGAAGACAAACAGATGCATTGAAAAACCTCTCATGGTGAAATAAATGGCCACTGGTGAAAAAAACCAAAAATGATTTAGAGTTCCAATCAAAAGCTCAGCCTGGTTATGGAGCAGAACCAAGATAAAAAGCTAAGTCTTGAATACAGCACAGTAAAGCACAGGAATCCGATCAAGAGGCTTCTTTTTTTTTTTATTTTTCACTGATAAGTCATTAAAAATGTTGGCTGAAGAAAGTCTCTGTGGTATCAACTTCCCAAAAAACAGCTTCTGACTGAGATAATTAAAAGTTAGTCCAGCTGAGAACATCACACAGCCAATACCTACAACATACAGCTTGGAGAGCTTTACTTCATCTAAGAAAGATTCCTAAAAAGTATGGTTTGAGTCTGCTACCAATGCTTGCTGTCTACTCAGCCCCATCTGCACTTGAATTCTCATTCCTCACAGATCCTGACTAAAGCAGAAAGGAAATCTGGTCTAACAATAGTTCGGCTGACACAGGCTGTACAGTCTCCATCCTTGCATCTGCAAGGAGGGAGGACTTGATCCAAAACTCAGCTGGACATAGCCCTGAGAGCCTGCTCTATCTGGACCTGCTTCAAGCAGGGAGTTAGGCTAGATGCCTTCTGGATGTCCCTTCCAAACTGCACGACTTGGTGAGTCTATGACACAGATACATACAGCAGCTGGACAGAATAATGTGATAAAGCAAGATTTTAGGTTTAATTCTTCATGGTTTCTGGCTACTAAAAACGAAAAAGCAACAGCAGTGGAGCAGAGCTGTCAAAGAACCTGATCTACACAGTGTGCTCTCATCAAACTTGCAGATGACACCAGACTGGAGGGACCAGGTGATATGCTGAAGGGCAGATCTGCCAGTCAGAAGGGCTTGGAGAATGGGAATTTCAGCAAGACAGATGCAAAGTCCTGCTCCTGGGGAGAAATAACTTCTTGCACCCTCACAGGGTCAGCATTACTGACCAACTAGTGAGCACCTCTGCTTGAAAGGACCTAAAGGTCTTAGTAGATAGAAAGTTGAATACAAGCCAGCAGGGTAATTTGGCAGCAAAGATGGCCAACAGCCTGAGCCATTTAGCAAAAGCACAGTCAGACAATTAAAGAAGTGATTACCTGCCTTTATTTAGCGTCTGTTTTGTTTTGGCCCCCAAATACGAGAAAGATATTGATAAATTGGAGCAAGTTCAGTGGAAGGCCACCAAGGTAATCAGGGGGTTGGAAAAATTTGCCTATAAGGAGAAGCTGTGGGACTTGGGTTTGTTCAGCCTGAGGAAGAGATGGCTTCGGTGGGACCTGATTGTGGCCCCCCAGCACCTACCCACAGGCTAATGAGAGGGTGGAGCCTGTTTCTTTACTATAGTATGTGGTGGGAGGGGACAAGAGAAAACAGGTATAAGTTCAAGCAAAAAAGGTTCAGGCTGAACAAAACAAAAACCCTTTTTTGCAATGAGGACAGCCAGGCAATGGAGCAGACTGTCTGTAAGGTTGCAGTCTCCTCCCCAAAGGTTTTCAAGATGCATCTGGATAGAGCCCTGCAAAACCTCATCTGACCTCTTTACTGACCCAGGCAGAAAGTTGGGCTGGCTGGCCTCCTGAGAGCCCTTCCAACCTGAATGATCTTGTGATCCTATAAAGCAAATGAGCCTGTAAAAGAAAGATTGCACCACCTAGCTCAAGACATGGAATGCACTGCTTCAGGTATATATGAAACAAAATGAGAAATAACACCAACCATCAACAGCAAAGTCACTTTTGAACCTCTCAAAAAATGTGCTTGTTATTCTAATGACTGATTTAAAGAGAAAACAACCCCAGTCCCTCTTAATGTAAACTGCTCTAAGATCATAAATTAAAAATTAATTCACAGTAGATTGGGGGAGGATGGAGAAAGAAAAAAAGAGTACTAAAAAAAGGCTGCCTTCTAAGAACTAGAATTTCCCTTAACAGGGACTTGCTGAGGCTCTGGAGGGTACAAAAACATTTAAGATACACAGGCACCTACCACTAAGCTAAAGAAAAACAAATGCTGAATGAATGTATTTCTTGTATGAAATTATTTTCAGCTTTTCAACTCCTTAAAATACATTCACAATAAACATTCAGGTTTCACAATGCTATTAACATTAGAACTGAGATGTGTATGTTCATTGTAAGTGTAAAGTAAGGCTCTCAAAGTGTACTGAAATCATAATCAGAGCTGCTAAATAGCTTCAATTCCCACCTGATATTCGTACTCTGTGTAAGGCAGCAACTTCTCGTCTTTGAAGGAGGTTGACGAACCGTTGTAAACAAGTGAGAGGTCTAAATTTATGTGAGCTTGAGTTGTTCGCCTCCTGTAAAGTTCATAGTACAAAATCTTCCCGTTTGGCTGCTTGGGGCCGGTCCACAGGATGGAAGCAGTCGACTGGAAGCCGCCGGCTGTTTGTATTTCAATGAGAGGGGCCGGCTGCACTGCCGGCGGCGCCTCCAGCGTCTGTGCTGATGCCCACTCACTGGAGGCACAGCCCAGCTCCGTGCAGGCTTGGAGCTGGACTTCGTACCTTCGGGAACGCAAAGCAGGAGAAAGGTGATTAAAACGCTGCAGATACAAATATAAACTGTGCGTGAGATCTGGCAGATTTCTCAATTTCCCCCGGTCTTTGGAAATTTTATATAGGAACACAGTTTGTATGAACACACAGATTATGTGCTGTGCTTTATATAGCAAAGAGGAAGAACACTGTCTTCTGGGGTATTCTTTGGGTGTGGTTTGGGTTTTTTCAGAGCACAGTTAACATCTGCAGGAGTCAAGTGATCAAAATCATTTTGATGATATAAATCAAAATGATGATTCATTGTAAGAGATGATTTGGATGTCATTTGAGAGCTGTAGAACTCCACTCTATTACTCTCTTTGGATTTAGATTAGTTATATGTAAATAGTAGACAAACTTATCAACCATGTAACACACACAAATTATGCTTACACAAATACATAAGGAAAGGTCAGGTAAATAATCAAGAATTAGTGAGGAAGATACTACTTCAGTATCAAGTGTGCTTCTGCAGGAGAGTCTGGTGCCCTCCCTTAAGTTTTAGCTTTCACTTAATCACAAGTCACTCGTTTCCAGCTCAAGGGTTCAACCATGTTCCTGGTGTGACCCCATTAATATCAACTCAACTACACTGTGAATGGGCCAGCTACTACAACTTTGGTCTCCCCACCCCAAATGTTGTCAACTAAAGCCCTATTTATTCTCAACAGCAGACACCATGTGAAAGATAAACCAGTACAAGATCACAGGTTTCGGAGTCTATAGCAGAGTGCTGAATTACCCCTTCTATTAATTACAACCTAAGTCAACACTATGTACTTCGCTAAGATGATATAAAGCTGGTGTTACTATAAATTTAAAGGAAAACAAATCCTTGTTTTATTATTTCCTTTTTAGCAAACAACCCCATGGGTCTGACTATCTGTTTAAGCAAGATGGCTGAGTTGTCTGCCAGCCCACTGCCCCACCCCACAGCATTTATTCAACAAATGAGTTCTTCCATACTTACCGGCAGTAGGGCTGTAGCTGTGCCACTATGTATGACCGTCTCAGAAAGGAAACATGAGAAGCATCAAAGTCAAAAGTCTTCTTTCCTGTTTCGCCAGGCTTGTGGACTGAGACTGTGTAGTTTCTAATGTCACCGTTTACTTTGATAGGAGGATCCCAGGCCACCAAAATCTCACTGGAAGACCATGCCTGCAGCCTAGGAGGCAACATCCCAGATGGAGCAGAGGGGTTGGTTTTTATCCGAGCTGAGGGACTGGTCGCGCTGCCCTGGCTGTTATTTGCTGTGACAGTGTAGCTGTACTCCATGCCTGGCGTTAGGGTGAAATCAAGATACCGAGTTTCCAGACCAGAGTACACAAGTACACCATCCCTCCTTAGGTCATAGCTTGTGATTTTGCCATTGGGCTTATCTGGGAGTTTCCATGTGATTTCAATTGACTCTGAGCCCATGACCAGCAGCCTGGGAGCTTCCATATTTAATGGTGGAGCCTCCATGGTCATCACAGACTGAGACGTGCTAGAGGTGCAGCCCCCAGCAGTACAGGCGACCAGTGCAAAATCGTACTGCGTGTAAGGCTGCAGGTTAGAAACCAACATTTGCAAACTTTTGCCAGGATAATACTCTTCATTGCCTAATTTCAATATGTACTTGGTGATATCTCCATTTTGTATTTGGGGAGGTGCCCACGATGCACTGATTTGAGTGGCACTGACAGCCCGCAGAGATGGGGGCTCCACCAAGGCAGGAGCTGCTTCCAGTGTCCGTATTGCAGCTGGCTCACTGGTAGAGCAGCCCCCCATGGTACAGGCAACCACTGCATAGCTGTACACCGTGTAGGGCAGCAAGTCCTCATCCACATAGCTGAGAGTAGCAGCGTCGAAGCTGAAAGGATAGAGAACATCATTCTTCAGCAGCCTGTATGACTGCAGAATGCCATTGGGCTGTGCCGGGGGCCTCCAGGATATGAGCACATTATGGGGGTTGGCCGACACCACGGATAACCTGGGGACAGCAAGACTTTTTGGGGCAGTTTGACTAGTCTTTGCCACTGTCCAGGAGCTGTCAGCATAGCCTGCTGCATTCCAGGTGCGTATTTTATATTCATATCTTGTCCATGGCTGCAAACCTTTATCATTATATGTGAATGTATTACTTTCAGTGTTATATTCTGTGAAAACAATTTTCTCATCTTCCGTTGTTGCTCCGTGCCCCACAACATTCTCTTCTGTGCGTCTGTGAATAACTTCATAGCGAATTATTTTTCCATTCGGATTAACTGGCTGCAACCAGCTCAGTTCAATGTTGGTGGCATTCACTGCCTGGATTACAGGTGCCATTTGGGACACTGGGGGAGCTTCATCTGTCCAGACTGGCTGGGGTGGAGAGCGAGTGCAGCCTGCTGCATTGCACGTCTCCAGCATGAGGGTGTACAGGGTGTACGGCTCGAGGCGCCGGAACAGGAACTGGCGAGATAAACCACTGTACTCCAGGTGGTCATCGCTGAAAACATTGTACATCTGGTGAATTAAGAAAGAAAAAGAAAGAAAGGCAGGCAGGGAAGGAAGGACAGAAGCCAGGATAAAAGGAAAACAAAACAAAACAATTTTTGTCAATAACAAGTAGATGAGATCCTTAATCTTTGCAATAGGGTAAGGACTATTAGCCAATGATTCAGAAACTTACTTCCTTGCTAGTAACAATCAGATCACTGATACAAAAGGAATGTTTTGATCCAATTTTCATGATTTCTTCATTTTGAATGCAGTAATAAATCACTTAGTGACAGTTTTCATTATATTTGATTGTTATCAAGTTTCATTGCGAGGCTCTCACAGGCCAGCAGAAAGCTTCTCACGGACTAGCTCTAAAGAAAATCACTTAAGGAAAAAAACCTCCAAATAAACCTCTGTAGTTGCAAACCTTGCAGGTAAAGGTTTACACTCAGTTGAAACCACTGAGCTAAAAGAAGTCTCAAATTTCAGAACAACATTCTGTCAAACCCAGGTTTTCTAGAAACACATTTTGGTGATGTTCAGTGTACAACAAGTAAGATTATGAGGTTTCATGTGCAGCTTTCTATGCATTAAATGAACAATTTGGTTCAGTGTAAATGAAAATTTACAGTCACAGAGTAGCACAAGGATGTTAATATTCATTTTAATAAAGTGACAAGCATAGAGAACTCACAGAGTGTCTTGTGCTTACATAGGACTTACATCTTATTTTAAACTATAATGCATACAGTTGAGTCTTTTTCAGCAAAAAATGTTTTAATTTGATATTCAGCATTTCCCTTCTCTTTTTTAATCAAGTGAACTGTCAAGATGAGTATTACCTTAATCACACCGTTGGGTTGGGAGGGCTCTGACCATTTCAGCAGCAGAGCCCTGCCATTTTCTTTCTTTTCCACAGTGAAGTCGCTCAGGCCACTGGGTGAAGCTTCCAAAGTTCGCACAGATGTCCAGGGGCTTGAAACCTGCCCGGCGTTGTTTACAGCTACGACATGAATATGATATGTTGTGAAAGGTTTCAATCCAAATAAATGAGCCTGATGCTTTGTTCCCTGAAGCAAGAATACAGATGTTTGAGTTAGTTAAAAAAGTAATCAGCATCTGTGGTTTATGTCACTTGGAAAATGAGGCCTCAGCTGTGGGTCACTTCTGACTGCTTTGCAGAATACCCCATCTGGTTACCAGGATTTTTTTGGGGGGTTTTTCATGATTGAACCTCAAAAAGAAATTAGGGTTTAAAAATACTATCTATCATTCTGGTGGAGCCTTTGGAGCTAATTCCTTGGGATTCCTCCACAGACTGAATCTCAGCTAGGACACAACTTACAGTTCATTCAGCATGTGTCTGAGCTTGCTCAGTGAGAATGAGGCCTCCTGAAATTGGACTCAAGCATGTAAAAATCTGTGGTACATGAGTGATTCCTGGCTCTACAGAAATCTTATCCCTCTTGTGTGTACATGTGACATTTCAGAGGCATGCTGTCCTGTTCAAGCTACTTAGGGCATTGTAATCTGGATAAACAGTTTGTGAATCCCACCAGGCTCAGCCAGGGCTGCAAGGACCGGGGCTGACCTGCTCCCACACCAGAGCACAGCCCAGCAGAGGGGTATGGTGGGGATGCAGGCTGATGGACATCAGCCATGGCCAGGAGCAGCCACTGGAGTCCCAGCGCACCCCAAACAGCATCTGACACAGACCTGACACTGCTCAGGCAAAGAGAGCCTCAGCACAAAGTCTGATCTAGGCAGGAGGGTGGAATTATTTTGAACAGTCACAAAAGGCACAGTGACCAACAAAAGAACAGGAGTAACATGTTCTAGTAGGAGACTGTGCAGATGTGTCTGATCAGAGGAGCAAAGAAAAAAAGGAGTTCAGCTGATCACTGATATATTTAATCTCATTTTTAGCTGTACTTTGGCATGAATTATATAGACCACAAGAAAGGGAGTGCAGGAATTCAGTTGCGTTCATGTGATAGAACAAGCTGAAGTCAATTTCCCTGTGTCAGTAAGTCGTATTAAGTTGTTAAATGCTAACATTTTCAATTGTTTAATATTTAAACATTTGTTAAGCTATCAGACTCAGAAACAAATTTTAAAGAAATATTAATTTATTTTTTAAAATATTAAAAGTTAGATCATAAATATTTAAATAGTTATTTCCTCAAAACAATGAGTTAGTCTTTTAGATAAATATAGCACAGCATTTGAATGACCATTATGAATATTAAATCTGAAGATGCCACAAGTACAGATTATAAACATACTTTTCTGATAAATGATTCCTTTTTTCTGTTAAACAGGGCAAACACTAGCAAGATTAATAATGCAAAAAAGTATAATTCTTTGTTAGGAATTCCCAGTCATCACTGCCAAAAAAGCATAAGCTGAAATGCAAATAGCAATCACTTCGAACAGATTATATATAAAAAAGCTCTGGCTGCCATGGGATATTTAGAGATATCTTTTGTCATAAGAAACATGGAAAGCATGTGGGCTATAAAGCAAAAACATATGTATATTATCAATAGCAGCACCTGTTCAATTACAGTTTATTTCGGTATGGAGAATTTCGTTCAGCCCCTAGATGGCAATACTATCAAACACTTTTTGTAACATGAGTACTTAATGATTAACAACGTGCGTTCAGTCATCCAACATACTCAAGGCAGCCATTAAAAAAATAACAAACCTGATTTCATTATAGATTCTTTTAATAAACATTTATGGCTTAGATCCTTGAAAGTGGAAGCGTTTAAACTGCCATAGCCAAAAAACCTATACAGCCGACTGCGAAATTATGAACTGCAGGTTAAAGAACCACGTTTAAATCGAGGCTCATGCTTAGCATAAAAATCTGGCATCAGAAATTATGTTGGCACAAAACATGATTAAAATTAGCTTTACAATTGGATGTAGTCTGTATTAATAGTTTTTATGAGGACAGTTATCTATTAGGTTTTCAAAACAGAACTTTTAAAAGCCTAAAATTTACATTCCGTGGTTCGGGGGTGGGGATGGGAGGAAGGGAGAACACAGCATTAAATTATTGCCCCTGAACTGCTACACAGAGGCTCTCTGAAGGTACAAACACATTATTAAAAACATCAGACAAAAAGCTATGGCTCTGCTTTTTAATGAGCTGCATCATCGAGTGGCTTCTTGTGACAGCAGTGCTACAGAACACTAGATTTCTGTTTTTTCTAAACAGAAAACCAGCATATTTTTCATCACCCTCTACCATTTTCCCACTAAACCCCAAGATTTAATTATTTACAACCCTCACTACACTTTGAAATGAAACAAGGATGGAGGGATTTCCTTGCCTGCAGTTCATCATGTTCTCTGGAGACTGCTAAACCATTCCTTCCAGGGATGACTTTTATCCCTGGCTCCTACAGATACTTCTTGAAGAGCAAACGGTTTACATGTATTTTTGTTTTGTTTGGTTTTGAAGTAAGCTCAGGGGATGTACTCCCAGAATACAGAGCCACGCTTTCTCCCCCTGCACTGCTGCCATTGCCAGTTGTGAATTTGCTCAGCTCAAAGGCTGATGCTGAAAAGAGGATGGATGGCAGACTCGGTGATTCATTTTAAGAATCACTTTATGTCCTCCCATGACATTTTCAGCCTAGAAATACTGTCCTGCTGGAATGGTCAAATATAAATTACAAAATACACCTTGCACTGATAGCACTGTAACTTTGGCTTCAGAGGACAACGACACAGCCTTAAACAGTGCGGGAACAAAATCATTGTCTGGAATATTCTCCCAGTCTTCTTCTGCAAAGCCATAAACTCATATATCCCATGTTTACACATGTTAACAGTCCAGATTTCATTCACCATTAAAAGAAAACCAACAAAATAAAATTTTAATGTGAACATTAAGATGTTCATAGACTGACTGACCATGAAATCCAATGGACTACAAGCCCATGCCCTCCTGCCTCCAACTGTGACGCATTCTCACTCCATCAGTCATTAAATTAAGAATAATCCAGCAAACATTTAAGTGTGTGCAGTCTCACATTCCTCCTCTATGGCCCTTTCATTCTTTCCATGTAAACACTTATAGAAATGGACATCTGAGGGAGGAGGGAGGTTGTGACAAGCCACTGTGACCTGATCACACTCTGTAGCCCAGAGCCCAGCCTTTGACACAGTCCTTGCTTCTGGCAGCCTGGTCTCCTCTCCTGGTGCAGCTCTGGCGGCACTACCACTACTTCCAGCAGGATCTTTGGTTTTGCTGTGTAAAATGCTTCACATGCTGCCAGTGGCAGCACAAGCTCTTAACAGCAACAAATACACTCCTCCACTAATTCCACTCTTCTAACTGTAAATTAGGATAAAAGTTATTTAAAATAAAACCTTGTTTTAACACATTTTTCAAAACATAAAACGAGAGAACATGAATCATGAATAATGTATCTGTCAAGATTTGCTTCAGATTGCCTTTTTTGTTTGTTTATTTTTTAATTCATGAACACAGAAGTCACTTAAAAGTCTGGAAACAAATTAGCATAGTCTTTCATGCCGTTCAAAGACAGTGGCATCCATAATGCAAGGTGCCTGCCTTCTTTGCTACCTCTTGGTCCTCCTCCCAGGCATGAGCAAGGCTGTACAGCCTTGAAGGGTCTGATGATTTTACACCGCCTACTGTGACTGCTTTTGACTACTTGAAGTGCCCCTAAGGTGGCAACAGGGTCAAGAGGTCTTTGTAGGCTGAAAATGATCAAAAATTAGCATTGATCTGTAGCTGTCAATAATACTCGGCACGGGTGGACTCCCTGCACAAATGTTTAAACTGCATACAACTACACAACCTAGTCATCTTTGAATCGATCGATCTGATGAAGCAGCACTTTCCAGGAGTGTCACTCTGGGCTTTTCCTCATCTTTCAAGGCAGGCCAGCTTACCCAGTTGCCTAGGTCTCAGGGCATGAGTTCAGACCATGACAGACACATCAGAAGATCTCTGAACCACTGAAGAGCTGCTCAACAGGCAGCTTGAGTATCTGTCCCTTCTTCAGGGGTAATCATCAAAGCTCAGCAAGTCATCACCAGTCATGTTAAGGTTAGGCTCTGGTTTCTTCTCTCTCCCTATCTTCTCTTTCTACCATAATCTCTCCTTGGCAGGTATCTTTTATAGCTGAATAAAAAGCTAGCTCATTCTTTCTACAAGCCTCTAACTAAAGTGGCATCAGACACTACCACGCTGTTAATTGGAGTAGTGGCACAGGGATCCAAGCCAGCTCTTTCATAACCCATGGACATAAACGATGGGAAGGCAGTTCAGTGGAACATCCCCTTGTCTAGAGGCAGAGATGGGGAACTCTCCCTGGAAAAGGGAGGAGAAAGCTATGGTCTCCTGACAGCCAGAAGATCAATCCCACCATCCTATGATGGAAACTTTCAAATTCCCCATCAAGGAAGTCAAACAGACTCCTCCACATGTGACAGAAGCAAGGGGGAGTGCTTGGGGGTTTATAAAGATACTCAGTTTATCCTCACCTTTGTCATTATCCTCTTATCCAGTTCCCTGTCTAATCCAGACTCTTTGCCATTTTCTGCAAAGCACTGGGAGCACTTCTACCTTGACTCTGATGTTCAGTCTTATTTCCCAGACTATTCTTAGCCCCTGCCTTCACTCTGAACATTGCACTGAGCTCCTATTCACATGCAAACAGTAACTTGTCCTTTGGGCTGCCTTCGCTCGCGGGCTTATATCATGCATGCGGTGTCTTTTCCATTTAAAAAATCTACTCTCTTCCTAAAGCCTTATGCTCAGATTCACAAGGATCTAACTTATGGATACACAAGTAATCTATGAGTCTATTCCTGTAGCAATGCGGACTGGAATATAAATTATTCCCATGTTAGTACTGAAAAACCTCAAAGGTTAGTCAAACAGAAACCAACATGTTATTCATTTAACCAGAAATTATCTTGCCTACAGGTAATCAGAATTTCCATTTTTTTACAAGAAATTGATGTTGTACTATTTATCTTCCTCCCAATTTGTATGAAAAAAAATTTAGACTTTTCATTAAACTTTTTTTTTGTAAATTTCACTCTTCAAATTTTTCATTTTAAGAACTTTGCATTTCGTGTTAGAATTTTAAAAATTGCCTTTCAACACCTATTTTTAATTTCAAATAATGATTTGATTATGTGATATGACCCAACAGGCTTTCAATAGCAGCAAAATGTACTACACAGGTAATAATTTTTATGGCAAATAAAAACCCAAAGAAATTAAAAAAGAAAACTAGACAAATATTTAAATAAAACTTTTTTAAGTTTGCAAATCCAGATTGTCCCTTATTAAGCCTGAAATAATTTTTAAACATTTTTGTCCAGGGCATGTTCATCCAAATTGTCTTTTGTTGAGATGAAAGGACACTCTTCCTCTCCCAGCCCAGAGATGGATCGATACACTTTCTTCTACAGTGGCAAGGAAATTACATTCAAAAAATTCATTATATTTGAGCCTGCTTTTCTATAAATAAATTTAGGAAATTTTAGTTTAGAAATGTATTAGAATAAATTCAGCCCACAAAGTAAAGCACATGAAATAGTTTCTTATTAAAACATAAATGTTGATTGTGTGATCATAAAGTGTTCTTTTTTTGAGATTCCTGGCAAAATGAATGCTTTCTCTTTTTTTAACTTTAAGAATGTTCTTGTAATTTATTTTTAAGACAAATGGTAGTTTTGCCATCAACACCAGAGAACACAACTTTTCTCTCCTCTGTGACCCCATGTTCTCATCCTTTCCTAACAGCACCATGCTAGCAGCATTTTTAATAAAAACCCAAATCTGCGCAGCCTGTTTCACTTGCCACATAACTGAATCACTTCCTATGCCAACTGTCCTACATGGGCTTGTGGACTGTACTAGGAACAAACCTTTAAAAACAGCAGTAATCTAAACGCAAAATATTCTGCAAATAACAACAATTGATACCTGATCTAAAAATATTACATTGCAATTCATTTTCCTCCTTCTTGGCAGGGCATGTAAGGAACTGTGAATTGCATGTAGCTGAATCTGTCTCATGGAGTTGCTGCCTATTTTCACAGGAGACAGTTTTCTTTCCTGGCATGGCTGGGACCTGCTGCAGTCTCACCGGGCATCTGAATCCCCAGCTTTGACTTGAAAGCAAAGCAACACAAAGAAAACTAGGATGCATTGCACATTAAAATGAAATCAGATAAAATCAAGTTGGCCTTTGGGTAGCAGTACACTTTTAAAACACCAATGATGTTGCACTTTTGATGGTAAAACCTTAAAGAAACCTCTTTGGGCAAAGTCAACATTGCTATTTCAGTGAGATTCTCCTCTTTCTCCTTCTCTTTTTTGCTTTTCTCTTCTTTTTTCTTTCATAATTATTTCTTTAAAATTCATCAAACATCACTGACTGGCACCTTTTCAAAAATGTATTTCCATCTGTATTTGTCTAATTTCT